>NC_084624.1:5990236-6207736 GCF_033978795.1 Nerophis ophidion
CATATATATATATATATATATATATATATATATATATATATATATATATATATATATATATATATATATATATATATATATATATATATATATATATTAATAGGCCCTAGTGTGTGAATGTGAATGTTGTCTGTCTATCTGTGTTGGCCCTGCGATGAGGTGGCGGCTTGTCCACGGTGTACCCCGCTTTCCGCCCGATTGTAGCTGAGATAGGCGCCAGCGCCCCCCGCGACCCCAAAAAGGAATAAGCTGTAGGAAATGGATGGATGGATATATATATATTAAATGTATGTATATATATATATATATATATATATATATATACATACATATTTATTTATTTTGCTGTTTTTGTTGACATGTTAAAGGTGTTTTAATGAATATACATGCATGTTTAACACATAGATTCCTATCTTTCATGAAGACAAGAATATAAGTGTGTGTATTACCTGATTCTGATGACTCGCATTGATTGGAATCAGACAGTATAGTGCTGATAATGTCCACGTTTTCAAATGGAGGAGAAAAAAAGTTCCTCTTTTTGTCTAATACCACATGAAAGTCGTTGGTTTTTGGCATCTTATTTGTCCAGCTTCCAGATTCGTTTTTATACACTTTACAAGAAATACATTGGCGGCAAACTCCGTAGCTTGCTCGCTTGTTTGCACTGGCTTTCGGAGACTCTTATTTTGTTAACGCAGGCGCGATGGAGCGGTGCTTTTATTGTGAAGACAGGAACTGTGCGATCAGTCTTTAAGCTTTTGACGGGAAGTACGGTTGAAATAAAAAGTGTCTTTCTTCCTTTAGATTTATTGAAACTCGTATTAGTAGATTGCACAGTACAGTACATATTCCGTACAATTGACCACTAAATGGTAACACCCCAATAAGTTTTTCAACTTGTTTAAGTCGGGTCATGTGACCACCTGGCTCTGTTTGATTGGTCCAACGTCACCAGTGACTGCATTTGATTGGTGAAACGCACGCATGCGTAGATTCTACTTTGAAGCTCTGTCATTAACCAAAACAAACATTAATAGATCGATTAAAAAAAGTAGCGAGCTGAATGTAAATAAATGGAACGGAGTAAAAGTAGCGTTTCTTCTCCATAAATATACTCAAGTAAAAGTATGTTGCATAAAAACTACTCGTAGAAGTACAATTTATCCCAAAAGTTACTCAAGTAAATGTAACGGAGTAAATGTAGCGCGTTACTACCCACCTCTGACCACATGACATCCTCCCAATCCTCTGCTGTATCATCCATGTATCCATTTTGGTATAAACTCAACTGGTCGTGTTTGGAGGAAGAAGAATACTGAGTTGCATCCCAAGAACACCATACCTACAGTGAAGCATGGTGGTGGAAACATCATGCTTTGGGGCTGTTTTTCTGCTAAGGGGACAGGACGATTGATCCGTGTTAAGGAAAGAATGAATGGGGCCATGTATCGTGAGATTTGGAGCCAAAACCTCCTTCCATCAGTGAGAACTTTAAATGCTTGACCAAATACTTATTTTCCACTATAATTTACAAATATATATTTTTAAATTCCTACAATGTGAATTGCTGGATTTTTTTTTCACCTTCTGTCTCTCATTCTGTACCTTTAATGAAAATGACAGACCTCCGTCATCATTTTAAGTTGGAGAACTTGCACAATCGCTGGCGGACTAAATACTTTTTTGCCCCACTGTATGTTGTCATCCAAGCAACGTTATCATTGACGCCCCTGCTTATTTCAGCAAGACAATGCCAAGCCACATTTAGCACGTGTTACAACAGCGTAGCTTTGTAAAAAAAAAAAGAATGCGGGTACTTTCCTGGCCCGCCTGCAGTCCAGACATGTCTCCCATGGAACATGTGTGGCAAACGACAACGCAGACCCCGGACTGTTGAACGACTGAAGCTCTTCATAAAACAAGGATGGGAAAGAATTCCACTTTCAAAACTTCAACAATTAGTTTTCTCAGTTCCCAAACGTTTATTGAGTGTTGTTAAAAGAAAAGGTGATGAAATACAGTGGTGAACATGCCCTTTCCCAACTACTTTGGCATTCTGTCTCTCACAGTTGAAGTGTACCTATGATGAAAATTACAGACCTCTGTCATCATTTTAAGTGGGAGAACTTGCACAATCTGTGGCTGACTAAATACTTTTTTGCTCCACTGTAGCTGACGGCAAGTTATTTTTCTTCAGACGGCAAATCAACAATACTTCTGCTGTTGTAGCCAAGTAGTTGACTAAACTGCATATTTACACACACATTGCCAGACATCAAGAAATATCAATCAGTCTATCAATCAATGTTTATTTATATAGCCCCAAATCACAAATGTCTCAAAGGACTGCACAAATCATTACGACTACAACATCCTCGGAAGAACCCACAAAAGGGCAAGGAAAACTCACACCCAGTGGGCAGGGAGAATTCACATCCAGTGGGACGCCAGTGACAATGCTGACTATGAGAAACCTTGGAGAGGACCTCAGATGTGGGCAACCCCCCCCCCTCTAGGGGACCGAAAGCAATGGATGTCGAGCGGGTCTAACATGATACTGTGAAAGTTCAATCCATAGTGGCTCCAACACAGAAAGTTCAGTTCAAGCGGATCCAAGACAGCAGCGAGAGTCCCGTCCACAGGAAACCATCCCAAGCGGAGGCGGATCAGCAGCGTAGAGATGTCCCCAGCCGATACACAGGCGAGCAGTACATGGCCACCGGATCGGACCGGACCCCCTCCACAAGGGAGGGGGGGACATAGGAGAAAGAAAAGAAGCGGCAGATCAACTGGTCTAAAAAGGAGGTCTATTTAAAGGCTAAAGTATACAGATGAGTTTTAAGGTGAGACTTAAATGCCTCTACTGAGGTAGCATCTCGAACTGTTACCGGGAGGGCATTCCAGAGTACTGGAGCCCGAACGGAAAACGCTCTATAGCCCGCAGACTTTTTTTGGGCTCTAGGAATCACTAATAAGCCGGATTCTTTTGAACGCAGATTTCTTGCCGGGACATATGGTACAATACAATCGGCGAGATAGGATCGAGCTAGACCGTGTAGTATTTTATACGTAAGTAGTAAAACCTTAAAGTCACATCTTAAGTGCACAGGAAGCCAGTACAGGCGTAATATGATCAAACTTTCTTGTTCTTGTCAAAAGTCTAGCAGCCGCATTTTGTACCAACTGTAATCTTTTAATGCTAGACATGGGGAGACCCGAAAATAATACGTTACAGTAATCGAGACGAGACGTAACAAACGCATGGATAATGATCTCGGCGTCTTTAGTGGACAAAATGGAGCGAATTTTAGCGATATTACGGAGATGAAAGAAGGCCGTTTTAGTAACGCTTTTAATGTGTGCATCAAAGGAGAGAGTTGGGTGGAAGATAATACCCAGATTTTTTACCGAGTCACCTTCTTTTATTATTTGGTTGTCAAATGTTAGAGTTGTATTATTAAATAGAGGTCGGTGTCTAAGAGGACCGATAATCAGCATTTCCGTTTTTTTGCCGCTAAGTTGCAAAAAGTTAGCGGACATCCATTGTTTAATTTCATTAAGACACGCCTCCAACTGACTACAATCCGGCGTGTTGGTCAGCTTTAGTGGCATGTAGAGTTGGGTGTCATCAGCATAGCAGTGAAAGCTAACACCGTATTTGCGTATGATGTCACCTAGCGGCAGCATGTAGATGCTGAAGAGTACAGGGCCAAGGACCGAACCCTGGGGAACTCCACACGTTACCTTAACATAGTCCGAGGTCACATTGTTATGGGAGACACACTGCATCCTATCAGTAAGATAAGAGTTAAACCAAGACAGGGCTGAGTCTGACATACCAATTCGTGTTTTGATAATAAAATATTATGATCGACGGTATCGAAAGCAGCGCTAAGATCGAGGAGCAGCAACATAGATGACGCATCAGAGTCCATCGTTAGCAATAGATCATTAGTCAATTTTTGCGAGGGCTGTCTCAGTCGAGTGATTTGCCCTGAAACCGGATTGAAAGGTTTCACATAGATTGTTAGACGCTAAGTGTCCCATATATACGTACATTTTTTTTGTTCCATGCTTGATGTTCAGGTGGATCTCTGAAAGAACAATAACCCGCAGTACTTAAATGATGCAGTTCCCGTATTTCGGACAAGGGGTGGACTGGTGGGGGCGGGGCGGCTGATCTCTGGAATTATTGTTATGCGACTCACAGGATGTCCTGAGGAAGAAGCCAGTGCAGAGTTGTGCATTCAGGGCGAGAGAGGTGCACAAAAGGCAAGTGCGACGTCTCGTCCTGAAGCTTCGGAGCCCTGAAAAGCTCATGATCTGTCGCACTTTTTTTTCTCTTGCGGGTTTGCCAACGCTGATAGAAGAGGAAATGGAAACGAAAAAGCTAGAAAAGTCCGATAGGAAGTGGAACTCTTACAAGCTCGTTACGGACTCTCTAATATGATATGATTTTTTGAGTTTTGAAGGAGACTAAAAGGTAAGATGGAGTGACAGAACTCAAGCTGTTTGAGTGTTTCCTGTTGCAGCGGAGGCAGGAAGTACTCTGCTTAGTCGGATTTCACTGCTTTTGACTTTGTTTGCGACGTCGTCTTGCTGAGGAAAGTGTTTCCTGGACAGAAAAACTCTGCGTTCAGACATTTTTTTTTCCGCCTCAACAAGTCTTCTAAACTCCTTCTGGAAAACTCGAAGCTGAACAATATTGGATTATTACTTTGGGGAGTGAAAAACCGTGGATTGGATTCGAAAAACAAAGCGAAAATTCCCCTTTTCTGGTTGGAAGACATCGTTTTTGTTGTCGTTGTTTTAAGCCAAGAGACACAAAGAACCTAAAAGGTAATGTCTGATTACCAGAGGAAGGCAAAGTGAAGTTCATGACCCTCCTTTGGGGTGGCCGTTTACTGAATAAATATGTTTGATGGTCAGTGATATTATTTGTGCAGAGCTAAAAATTCTTTCTCTCTCCACAGGCATCAACTTCAAAGACGTGAGACCAGAGAACCGAGACGCCTTTTTTGGCGAGATTCACGCTTCCATCGACACTTTGGCGTTCACGTTCGGCAATGTGTGAGTGCGAAATTTTTTTTTTAACCCTCAAAACTCGAGCTGTCCGATAATATCGGACTGCAGATATTATCGGCTGATAAATGCTTTAAAATGGAATATCGGAAATTATCGGTATCGGTTTCGAGAAGTAAAATTTATGCCTTTTCATTACGCCGCTGTGAACACGGATGTAGGGAGAAGTACAGAGTGGCAATAAACCTTAAAGGCACTGCCTTTGCAATCACATACTATCTACAGCCTTTCACACACACAAGTGAATGCTACGCACACTTGGTCAACAGCCATACAGGTCACACTGAGGGTGGCCGTATAAACAACTTTAACACCTTTACAAATATGAACCCACACCAAACAAGAATGACAAACACATTTCGGGAGAACATCCACACTGTAACATAACATAAACACAGCAAATACCCAGAACCCCTTGCAGGACTAACTCTTCCGGGACGCTACAATATACGCCATCCCCGACCCCGCCCACATTGAGCTCCTCATGCTCTCTCAGGGGGAGCATGTGCCAAATTCCAAGCTGCTGTTTTGAGGCATGCACTTTGTGAGTACATTAATAAATATGAGTTGATTTATTTTGGAAAACCTTGTTACATTGTTTAATGCATCCAGCGGGGCATCACAACAAAATGAGGCATAATAATGTGTTCATTCCACGACTGTATATATCGGTATCGGTAATTAAGAGTTGGACAATATCGGAATACATTTTTCATAACATGGTCACTACTGTCTAGTTTCTCTTGTTATATTCTTATTTTAATGTTATATTTCATTCCCATTGTTGCGTTTTATCTTTATTCTTATTGTTATGTTTTTGTATTTTGTTTCCATTTATACCCCCATTATTTACTTTGTACTTTTTATATTCGATCTCAATTCTGTACACTGCTGCTGGAATTTTTATTTTCCTGAGGGAACTCTCCTGAAGGAATCAATAATGTACTGTCTGTCTGTCTGTCTGTCTGTCTGTCAAAAAGTCAGTCAGTTAGTCACTCAAAAAGTCAGTCAAAAAGTTAGTCCATCAGTCAGTCAAAAAGTCAGTCAGTCAGTCAAAAAGTCCGTCAATCAAAAAGTCAGTCAGTCAGTCAGTCAGTCAAAAAGTCAGTCAGTCAGTCAGTCAGTCAGTCAGTCAGTCAAAAGGTCAGTCAGTCAGTCAGTCAAAAGGTCAGTCAGTCAGTCAGTCAAAAGGTCAGTCAGTCAAAAGGTCAGTCAGTCAGTCAGTCAGTCAAAAAGTCAGTTACTCAGTCAAAAAGTCAGTCAGTCACTCAGTCAGTCAGTCAGTCAAAAAGTCAGTCACTCAGTCAAAAAGTCAGTCAATCATTCAGTCAGTCAGTCAGTCAAAAAGTCAGTCAGTCAGTCAAAAAGTCAGTCAGTCAGTCAGTCAGTCAAAAAGTCAGTCAATCATTCAGTCAGTCAGTCAAAAAGTCAGTCAGTCAGTCAAAAAGTCAGTTACTCAGTCAAAAAGTCAGTCACTCACTCAGTCAGTCAGTCAGTCAAAAAGTCAGCCAGTCAGTCAAAAAGTCAGTCACTCAGTCAAAAAGTCAGTCAATCATTCAGTCAGTCAGTCAGTCAAAAAGTCAGTCAGTCAGTCAAAAAGTCAGTCAGTCAGTCAAAAAGTCAGTCAGTCAGTCAAAAAGTCAATCACTCAGTCAAAAAGTCAGTCACTCAGTCAAAAAGTCAGTCAGTCAGTAAAAAAAATCAGTCAGTCAGTCAAAAATTCAGTCAGTCAGTCCAAAAATCAGTCAGTCAGTCCAAAAATCAGTCAGTCGGTCAAAAAATCAGTCAGTCGGTCAAAAAATCAGTCAGTCAGTCAGTCAGTCAGTCAAAAAATCAGTCAGTCAGTCAAAAAATCAGTCAGTCGGTCAAAAAATCAGTCAGTCAGTCAAAAAATCAGTCAGTCAGTCAAAAAATCAGTCAGTCAGTCAAAAAATCAGTCAGTCGGTCAAAAAATCAGTCAAACGGTCAAAAAATCAGTCAGTCAGTCAGTCAAAAAGTCAGTCAGTCTGTCAAAAAGTTAGTCAGTCAGTTAAACAGTCAGTCAGTCAAAAAGTCAGTCAGTCAGTCAAAAAGTTAGTCAGTCAGTTAAACAGTCAGTCGGTCAAAAAATCAGTCAAACGGTCAAAAAATCAGTCAGTCAAAAAGTTAGTCAGTCAGTTAAACAGTCAGTCGGTCAAAAAATCAGTCAAACGGTCAAAAAATCAGTCAGTCAGTCAGTCAGTCAGTCAAAAAGTCAGTCAGTCTGTCAAAAAGTTAGTCAGTCAGTTAAACAGTCAGTCGGTCAAAAAATCAGTCAGTCGGTCAAAAAATCAGTCAGTCAGTCAAAAAGTCAGTCAGTCAGTCAGTCAATAAGTCAGTCAAAAAGTCATTATCAGACATTTCTAACCGGCACATTTCACATCACTTTTGCCTTTCAATGACGGCTGCACTTTGGTGTGAGATATTTCTTGGAATTCCATTGTGTTCCTCACCTTCTTTATCAAAGTGCTGCCACTCGCAAGGTTTTTCTGTTCCCATGCCAGAGTAATAATATCCATTGTAAAGCACCAGTCTTAGTCACCAGCACCCCATTCCGCACATTGTTGTTGTCAAAAACCGAATCATGTGAAAAGTTGGGTTGTGGAAAAAGTGATGTCGAGTTTTATTTAATGTTGGCTTAATCGTGACTGTTTTATGTTTCTGTTCTGCCCCCTCAGAGTTTCTGACTTCCTTATGGGCGATGCGGACAACGGCTCAGGGTTGGGGACTCCCCAGACCAGAAGAAGCAGGGTGAAGCATTTTGTCTGGTTTCTTTTCGTGGGTTTTCTTCTCAGGGATGACAGCTCTTTAGACTGGCAATTTAAAGCAGGCCTCCATTTATGAAAAGCCTCAAAGACCAGCCCTTCCGACTTAATTTGGGTGTTGAAAGCACAGCTGCTTCTGATTGCATGTTGCTTTTTTGCCCCGTGTACGCTGCAAGAAGTCAGGGTTCAAAAACAAGACCAAAAAAAAATACAAAAATGAGGAGTAATTTATTTGAACGAAGCAAAGATATCTGCCTATAGAACAAGAAAATTTGGCTCGACAAGACTTTCCAAAACAAGTAAAATTAAAGCTGCAAGCAACATATCTTTACCTGCACATTACCTACCTTCCCTGCATCCTGGGGTCACACTGGTGCTTCATTCTTCCACCCATACATGCTAGTGCTTCCTGCCATCACCCAGACAACATATCGTTACCTGCACATTACCTACCTTCTCTGTATCCTGGAGTCCAACTGGTGCCTCCTTCTTTCACCCAGTCAACATATCTTTACCCGCACATTACCTACTTTCTCTGCATTGTGTGGTCACGCTGGCGCTTCCTGTTTTTAAGCGGCCATCTTGAGACGGCAGCAGCGCAGCGGTTCTTTTAAGGCTCGTAAAATCAAACCCGGAGCAGTTAGAAAAACTCTTTGCACAACTTTTAATCAGAATGGTTCAATCTCTGTCCTGTGCGAGTTTGAAGCCGACACAACAAACGCGCTCAGAGGAGATAATGTTTGAAAAAAGGTGACAGGTTTTTACAAAACTTTTGTTTGAAGGGGTAATTGCCAACTTCCTGTTGATTTTTGCTGAAGGATGTCAATTAATGAAATTTAGGTCTAATTGAGACCTACATAGAGGTTTTTGTTTCATTTCTCTACGACATTCCCACCGGAAGTTACAATGAGTTTTGTCTTTGTTTTCTTCCCAAGAGCAGTTTTGTCAGTGTTTTATTCCTAGGGGGCACTAGAGCGCAATTTTGAGTTTTTTTTATTAGATCGCAATTTTCGCCAGTCATGATGTGTGTGTCGAGTTTGGTGAGTTTTGAAGCATTTTAAAGGGGTGAAATTACAGCTCAAAAAGGCAAAAAATAATTTTTTTAGGAAACTTTTATTTTGAAGGGGTTTTTGCCAATTTCCTGTTGATTTTCGCTGAAGGATGTCAATTAATGAAATGTAGGTCTAAGTGAGACCTACATAGATGTTTTTGTTTCATGTCTCTATGACATTCCTACCGGAAGTTAGAAGCAGTTTTGTCTGTGTTTTCTTCCCAAGAGCAGTTTTGTCTGTGTTTTTTTCCTAGGGGGCACTACAGCGCAATTTTTGAGTTTTTTTTATTAGATCGCAATTTTCGGCAGTCATGATGTGTGTGTCGAGTTTGTTGACTTTTGAAGCATTTTAAAGGGGTCAAATTACAGCTCAAAGAGGCAAAAATAAAAAAAATTAGGAAACTTTTATTTTGAAGGGGTTTTTGACAACTTCCTGTTGATTTTTGCTGAAGGATGTCAGTTAATGAAATGTAGGTCCAAGTGAGACCTACATAGAGGTTTTTGTTTTATGTCTCTACAACATTCCCACCGGAAGTTACAATCAGTTTTGTCTGTGTTTTCTTCCCAAGAGCAGTTTTGTCAGTGTTTTATTCCTAGGGGGCACTAGAGCGCAATTTTGAGTTTTTTTTATTAGATCGCAATTTTCGCCAGTCATGATGTGTGTGTCGAGTTTGGTGAGTTTTGAAGCATTTTAAAGGGGTCAAATTACAGCTCAAAGAGGCAAAAATTAATTTTTTTAGGAAACTTTTATTTTGAAGGGGTTTTTGCCAACTTCCTGTTGATTTTTGCTGAAGGATGTCAACCAATGAAATGTAGGTCTAAGTGAGACCTACATAGAGGTTTTTGTTTCATGTCTCTACGACATTCCTTCCTTCTGTGTTTTCTTCCCAAGAGCAGTTTTGTCAGTGTTTTATTCCTAGGGGGCGCTAGAGCACAATTTTGAGTTTTGGGGTTTGGTTTTTTCATTAGATCGCAATTTTCGCCAGTCATGATGTGTGTGTCGAGTTTGTTGACTTTTGAAGCATTATAAAGGGGTCAAATTACAGCTCAAAGAGGCACAAATAAAAAAATTTAGGAAACTTTTATTTTGAAGGGGTTTTGCCAACTTCCTGTTGATTTTTGCTGAAGTATGTCAATTAATGAAATGTAGGTCTAAGTGAGACCTACATAGAGGTTTTTGTTTCATGTCTCTACGACATTCCTTCCTTCTGTGTTTTCTTCCCAAGAGCAGTTTTGTCAGTGTTTTATTCCTAGGGGGCACTTGAGCACAATTTTGAGTTTTGGGGTTTGGTTTTTTTATTAGATCGCAACTTTCGCCAGTCATGATGTGTGTGTCGAGTTTGGTGAGTTTTGAAGCATTTTAAAGAGGTCAAATTACAGCTCGAAGAGGCAAAAATTGAATTTTTGGGAAACTTTTCTTTTGAAGGGGTTTTTGCCAACTTCCTGTTGATTTTTGCTGAAGGATGTCAATTAATGAAATGTAGGTCTAAGTGAGACCTACATAGAGTTTTTTTTTTTTTTACATGCTTGAAGTAAGAAATGATTACTTTAAAAATGTAGTTTTATACTTGTGAGTGTTGATGACACAGCTTGGCAACAGTTGATATTCTAGTTTCAAGCATGTTTTACTCAATATAGGTCATCAAATCCCAGCCACAAGCTGACATCATTTAGGACCAAAACACTCAAAACAAGTAAAACACTCTAACATAAGATCTGCTTAATGAGAAGAATGATCTTATCAGACAGAAAATAAGCAATCACCCTTATTTGAGATATTTAATCTTACTCAGATTTCAGTTTTTGCAGTGTATAATCTCCAATGTCCTCCGCAGTCTTTCGACAACCTCGCCGTGGACCCCGAAGAGTTTGTGCCGGAGAAGAATGACCTCGCCGGTGAGTCTCGCACGCACATTCTGTCGTTTATCTCCCGCCGAAGTAAAAATGTGTGCGTGTTCATGAAGCACGGCTGGCGTCCCCGCTCACCCTGCAAAAAGTCAAGTGTTCAAAAACAATTTTAAAAAAATACAGAAATGAGGGGTATTTTATTTGAACTAAGCAAAATTAAATGCCATTAGAACAAGAAAATTTGGCTTGTCGAGACTTTCCAAAACAAGGAAAATTAACCCAAAAATACCTTAAAATAAGTATATTCTCACTAATAACAAGTGCACTTTAATTGGTAGAAAAAAAAAGACATTTTTGCTTAATATGTTGATAAATATTCTTAAATAAAGTAAATGCTAGTGCCTTTATCTTGACTTAATATGTGCTCTGCATCATGATTTTTTTTCAAGCTTGAAGTAAGAAATTATTACTTTAAAAAAGTAGTTTTATGCTTGTGAGTAGACATGTCCGATAATGGCTTTTTTGCCGATATTGTCCAACTTTTAATTATCGATTCCGATAGCAACCGATGCCGATATATACAGTCATGGAATGAACACATTATTGTGCCTAATGTTGTTGTGATGCCCCGCTGGATGCATTAAACAATGTAACAAGGTTTTGCAAAATAAATCAACTCAAGTTATGGAATAAAAATGCCAACATGTCACTGCCATATTTATTATTGAAGTCACAAAGTGCATAATTTTTTTAAACATGCCTCAAAACAGCAGCTTGGGATTTGGGACGTGCTCTCCTTGAGAGTACATGAGGAGGTTGAGGCGGGCGGAGTTTAGGTTAGGGAGTTACTGGGGGGTGTATATTGTAGCGTCCCGGAAGAGTTAGTGCTGCAAAAGGTTCTGGGTATTTGTTCTGTTGTGTTTATGTTGTGTTACGGTGTGGATCTTCTTCCGAAATGTGTTTTGTCATTCTTGTTTGGTGTGGGTTCACAGTGTTGTAACAGTGTTAAAGTTGTTTATACGGCCACCCTCAGTGTGACCTGTATGGCTGTTGACCAAGTATGGCTTGCATTCACTTGTGTGTGTGAAAAGCCGTAGATATTATGTGATTGGGCCGGCACGCACAGGCAGTGCCTTTAAGGTATATTGGCGCTCTGTATACCACTCGACATTGTATGAGACTTCTGCTGATTCACGGAAGGGACTGCAAAGCATACTTGGTCAACAACCATACAGGTCACACTGAGGGTGGCTGTATAAACAACTTTAACACTGTTACAAATATGCGCCACACTGTGAACCCACACCAAACAAGAATGACAAACACATTTTGGGAGAACATCTGCACCGTAACACAACATAAACACTACAGAACAAATACCCAGAATCCAATGCAGCCCTAACTCTTCCGTGCTACAATAGCGTCTTCGGATGCCAAATACAACATGTGGCTGGGCCGGCACGCTGTTTTTACAGGTTGTAGAGGACGCTAAAGGCATTGTCTCCGCGGTGCCCCCTTAATACTGTTGTTTGGGTAAAATCCGGGAGAATGATTACCCGTGGAAGGGCATTGAAAATTGGAAAATCTCCCAGAAAAATAGAGGGTATACACAGCGCCATACTTCTCACATATTGTATGAGGCTTCTGCTGATTCACGGAAGGGACTGCAAAACATACTTGGTCAACAGCCATACAGGTCACACTGACGGTGGCCGTATAAACAACTTTAACACTGTTACAAATATGCGCCACACTGTGAACCCACACCAAACAAGAATGACAAACACATTTTGGGAGAACATCCGCACCGTAACACAACATAAACACTATAGAACAAATACCCATAATCCAATGCAGCCCTAACTCTTCCGGGCTACAATAGGGGGGGGCGGGGGTGTATATTTGTAACTGTGTTAAAGTTGTTTATACGGCCACCCCTGGAAGGGCATTGAAAATTGGAAAATCTCCCAGAAAATTAGTAGAACAAATCGAGGTTCACCAAATACTCTAACCAGTGACGCATACACACAAACATATTAAACAGTGGTAGTTCTAACTATTGGGGAGGTTTGTGTCATCTTTGTCCTCAAACAAAAAACAGACTTACCGTATTTCCTTGAACTGCCGCCGGGTTAGTAATTAATTCAAAACCTTTTCTCACTCCGGCGTTTACCAAAGGCATGCGGTAAATTTAGGCCTGCGCTTATAAATTTGAGTGTGATGTAAGGATACCATCATGAAAAGCACATTTAATGAAAAGAAACGTTATTACAGTCTTACCTTTACTTATAAATGAAGTCCATGCGCAGCTCCTTCTGATCAAAAGCATCGATAACTTGTTTATAGAAGTCTTGCTTATCTTTCTTCAGTTTTAAAAGTCTCTCTGTCTCGATGGAGATCTTCCTTTATTACCTCCTGCTTCGATTGAAAGTCCAGTTTAGAAAACTGTCTTATTTTAGATATGTAATCCTCCATGTTAAAAGTGCAAGCGAGAGGAAAAAATAAAGGATCGCTGCTTGTTGTCACTTCTTCTGCAGCCGAGTAGTCGCAAGAAGGATCACTAGCGCCCTCTACCACCAGGAGGCGGGAGTCATTTAATGACTCATATTTGACACACGCAGCTACGGTATATTAATAAAACATAGCTGCTTACTGTTCTTTTTATCATATTCAATAGCTTGGAACTTAAATCCTACTGAATAGCTCTTAATCTTCTTCCCTTTATGCGATTTCAAATGATTAAAATCAGCCTCCTCCATTTTGAAAATGATGACAGGTGAAGTGTCACTCGTGACGTGACGAGTTTGACCCGGCGGAAATTCTAGACATGCGCTAATAAAAATAATATTTTGCGAAACGAGTTTGACCCGGCGTTAATCCTGAGCCGGCAGTAATGCTAAGCATGCGCTAATTATTTTGCGAAACGAGTTTGACCCGGCAGTAATTCTAGTCAGGCGCATACTATATACCCGGAAATACGGTAGCTTCTATTTCCAGTCTGGTTACCACTGTTTACGTTGGCACCGGTGCTATTATGGAACCTGGTTACAGGTGTTATGTATATATTGAGTTTCCTACGTCCAAACAAGAACTGACCTGTCTCAGGTAGAGCTTGAGGACGTTGCTGATGTCGTGGGGCGAGAGGTCAGACAGCTCCACCAAGTCTTCGCCGTTTTCGAACGCCTTCCAGAGCTTCTCCACGCGCGACTTTGCGCCGTTCACACGGTAAATGCCCTAGGAAAGAACAAGTCGCAAGAAGGATCACTAGCGCCCTCTACCACCAGGAGGCGGGAGTCATTTAATGACTCATATTTGACACACGCAGCTACGGTATATTAATAAAACATAGCTGTTTACTGTTCTTTTTAGCATATTCAATAGCTTGGAACTTAAATCTTACTGAATAGCTCTTAATCTTCTTCCCTTTATGCCAGGGGTGCCCATTACGTCGATCGCGAGCTACCAGTCGACCGCGGGGGGTGTGTCAGTCGATCTCCAGCCAGGCTTTTAAAAAAAATAGACCTAAAAATTAGTGATCATCAATCTTCACCAAGACGTCACTTAAATGACATTCACGGTACCGGAGGGTCTTGTGAGATGACGCTGGCTGCTGCAAGATCATTATTATGAAAATATGACCGAGAGGAAGGCGAGAAACACTTTTTATTTCAACAGACTCTCGCGCCGTACCTTCCGTCAAAACTCTAAAGGGCGACTGCACATTTCCTATCTTCACAATAAAAGCCCTGCTTCATGCTGCCTGCGCTAACTAAATACAGAGTCTCGGAAAACTGGCGTGCACAAGCGATCCCTCAGAAAGCTGGCGTGCACATCACTTGTGCACGCCAGCTTTCCGAGACTCTTATTTTGTTAGCGCAGGCAGCTTGAAGCAGGGCTTTTATTGTGAAGATAGGAAATGTGCAGTCGGCCTTTAGAGTTTTGACGGAAGGGACGGCGCGAAAGTCTGTTGAAATAAAAAGTGTTTCTCACCTTCCTCTCTGTCATTTTTTCATAATAATGAACTGGCAGCAGCCAGCGTCATCTCACAAGACCCTCGGGTGCCGTGAATGTCAATCAAGCAAGCTACGGGATTTGCCGCCAATGTTTTTTTTGTAAAGTGTATGGAAGCTGGATGAATTAGATGCCAAAAACCAACCACTTTCATGTGGTATTGTACAGAAAGGACAACTTTTTTTCCTCCTCCATTTGAAAATGTGGGCGTTATCATCATTACTGTCTGATTCCAATCAATGCAAGTCATCAGAATCAGGTAATACACCAACTTATATTCTTGTCTTTGTGAAAGAAAGACATCTATATGTGTTACACATGCTTGTATTATCATTAAACCTATTTAACTTGTTTACAAAAATGTCTCTTTCATAAATAAATAAATATAAATGATATATATAAATGAGGTAGATCCCCTCGAGTTGGTCAATTGAAAAGTAGCTCGCCTGCAGAAAAAGTGTTTGCACCCCTGCTTTATGCGATTTCGAGGGTATACAAGTATGGCGCTGTAAAGCGTCATTCATATAAAATTTGCGGGCCGCACCAACATTAAATTTTCATAATAACATGCGGGCCGCGTGTTCGAGACCCCTGCTCTGACATAAACTCTGCTCAGTGAGAAGAATGATCTTTTCAGACAGAAAATAAGCAAATATCAGCCTTATTTGAGATATTTAATCCGACTCAGATTTCAGTTTTGCCGTGCAGGACATGGCTGCGCAAATTCGGCATGCCTGAGTTAGACCCGCCCTAAGAACCTCTGCTTCCACTTCTGTTATTTCTGCTGCTCATTCCGTCAGGCCGCTCCCCCCCGCCCCCCCCTAGACGTTTGACATTCCAAGGCCTGTTTTGGGAACAGGTCTGCATGGGATGGGAAACACATGGACTCCGAGCAGAAGTTTGACCGGCAGCTTTTTTTTACATCCTGGGCGGCGTAGCTCGGTTGGTAGAGCGGCCGTTGAGGGTTCCAGGTTCGATCCCCGCTTCCGCCATCCTCGTCGCTGCCGTTGTGTCCTTGGGCAAGACACTTTACCCACCTGCTCCCAGTGCCACCCACACTGGTTTAAATGTAACTCAGACATTGGGTTTCACTATGTAAAGCGCTTTGAGCCACTAGAGAAAAGCGCTATATAAATAATTCACTTCACTATACGTCACTAAGCCTCTCTTCTCCGTTTTCCTTTACCTCGCCCGCCCGCGTCTGTCGGCGTCCGATGCTTTTCGCTTTTGTTCACCGCACCTCAGTCTCGTGCAATTTTTTTTTTTTAACGTTCACGCCTCCTCTTTCTCACTTCCAGAGCCAGATGTGCCTCGGACGCGGGAGAAAGAAGTTGACTTGACCCTGCTGAAGCATGACAGCGGGGTGGAGTCGGCGCTGCTCTACGCCAAAGCCTGGTCCAAGTACATCAAAGACCTGCTGGCGTGGATGGAAAAAAGGCTGAACATGGGTGAGGGCCCCTCGGCGGGTGGTCGCCACGGTTACGTGCAGAAGCACGTGCAACCCTTCTGTGCAGCGTCGTGTGTACAAACCCCGTTTTTATACGAGTTGGGAAATTGTGTTAGATGTAAATATAAACGGAATACAAGGATTTGCAAATCCTTTTCAACCCATATTCCTCACATCTGAACATTGTTTACAATCACGGCCACCAGCAGCAAGTGCAATTCGGACAGAGAAAGCGACAAGTTCCCCATTAATATGAGCGAGGATGAACGATTTCTGGATGAGGAAAGTTAGAGTGAAGCACTAAAAAAAAGAAAAGGCAACGGCTCCAGGCGACGGCAGTGTGAACGATTCAGGTGTTATTAGACATCTGAATCGACATTCAACCCATATTTAGTTGAATATGCTACAAAGACAACATATTTGATGTTCAAACTGATAAACTTTTATTTTTTTTGTGCAAGTAATCATTAACTTTAGAATTTGATGCCAGCAATACGTGACAAAGAAGTTGGGAAAGGTGGCAATAAATACTGATAAAATTGAGGAATGCTCATCAAACACTTATTTCGAACATCCCACAGGTGTGCAGGCTGATTGGGAACTGGTGGGTGCCATGATTGGGTATAAAAACAGTGTAGGTTCCTAAAGTAGGCTTCTCGGTGGCAGAGGGGTTAGTGCGTCTGCCTCACAATACGAAGTTCCTGCAGTCCTGGGTTCAAATCCAGGCTCGGGATCTTTCTGTGTGGAGTTTGCATGTTCTCCCCGTGACTGCGTGGGTTCCCTCCGGGTACTCCGGCTTCCTCCCACCTCCAAAGACATGCACCTGGGGATAGGCCCCTCCCACCTCCAAAGACATGCACCTGGGGATAGGCCCCTCCCACTTCCAAAGACATGCACCTGGGGATAGGTTGATTGGCAACACTAAATGGTCCCTAGTGTGTGAATGTGTGTGTGAATGTTGTCTGTCTATCTGTGTTGGCCTTGCGATGAGGTGGCGACTTGTCCAGGGTGTACCCCGCCTTCCGCCTGATTGTAGCTGAGATAGGCGCCGAAAGGGAATAAGCGGTAGAAAATGAATGGATGGAGGGATTCCTAAAGTAGCCTTAAGCTTGACGCTCTTCTACTACCCCATTCAACAAAACTCCGGACGTTCTTCTTCGTTTGCATGGTTTACTTGTCATCTTAATAATTCAAAACATAAAACAAGTCACGACGTGGGAACAAATGAATGACAAGATAAAGAGAGTTTGTTGCAGTACTAGTTAGAAATAGTATGAGTGAGGTTCAAAAACTGTGTGGCTCGATTCCACCGCACCTGACAGCAATTACCCATAACACCTTGCGTCCAAAAACCACCTTACCACACATATATGCACTTAAAACAGTTACGTCATCGAATCCTTTTGACAAATGTAATAAATACAACTAAAGTGAGCTTTATATAATTACTCTAAGCGTTCAATATATCCATTTTCTTATCATGCAAATAAAATAAATAGTCCCCTTTTGGCTGAATAAACATAAAGCACCTTCCGTAAAATGTAAATGAACTCAAACAGCATTTAGGCTCCTACAAACAGCTTCCCCCAAAAAATGCTCAGTCTTTCACAAGAAAGGATGGGGCGAGGTACACCCCTTTGTCCACAACTGCGTGAGCAAATAGTCAAACAGTTTAAGAACAACGTTTCTCAAAGTGCAATTGCAAGAAATTTAGGGATTTCAACATCTACGCTCCATAATATCATCAAAAGGTTCAGAGAATCTGGAGAAATCACTCCACGTAAGCGGCATGGCCGGAAACCAACATTGAATGACCGTGACCTTCCATGCCTGTATCAAAAACCGACATCAATCTCTAAAGGATATCACCACATGGGCTCAACAACACTTCAGGAAACCACTGTCACTAAATATAGTTTGTCGCTACATCTGTAAGTGCAAGTTAAAGCTCTACAATGCAAAGCGAAAGCCGTTTATCAACAACATCCAGAAACGCCGCCGGCTTCTCTGGGCCCGAGATCATCTTAAGATGGACTGATACAAAGCTGAAAAGTGTTCAGTGGTCTGACGAGTCCACATTTCAAACTGTTTTTGGAAATATTCGACATCGTGTCATCCGGACCAAAGGGGAAGCGAACCATCCAGACTGTGATCGACGCAAAGTTGAAAAGCCAGCATCTGTGATGGTATGGGGGTGCATTAGTGCCCAAGGCATGGGTAACTTACACATCTGTGAAGGCACCATTAATGCTGAAAGGTACATACAGGTTTTGGAACAACATCTAAGCGTCATCTTTTTCATGGATGCCCCTGCTTATTTCAGCAAGACAATGCCAAGCCACATTCAACACATGTTACAACAGCGTTGCTTCGTAAAAAAAAGAGTGCGGGTACTTTCCTGGCCCGCCTGCAGTCCAGACCTATCTCCCATGGAAAATGTGTGGCGCATTATGAAGCGTAAAATAGGACAGCGGAGACCCCGAACTGTTGAAGGACTGAAGCTCTACATAAAACAAGAATGGGAAAGCATTCCACTTTCAAAGCTTCAACAATTAGTTTCCTCAGTTCCCAAACGTTTATTGAGTGTTGTTAAAAGAAAAGGTGATGTAACACAGTGGTGAACATGCCCTTTCCCAACTACTTTGGCACATGTTGCAGCCATGAAATTCTGAGTTAATTATTATTTGCAACAACAAAAAAATAAATTTTATCAGTTTGAACATCAAATATGTTGTCTTTGTAGCATATTCAACTGAATATGGGTTGAAAAGGATTTGCAAATCATTGTATTCTGTTTATATTTACATCAAACACAATTTCCCAACTCATATGGAAACATAGTTTGTAACATAACCACGTAAAGTGTGTATTACGCAGTTTAGATAGCATGTCGGAGTTGTCTCACAGTGACTCCTAACACTAATCTGCCTTTTTCCCTCTCTTCCAGATATCGAGTACGCCAAAAGTTACGCTAAATTAGCCGAGTCGGCCAAGACGCTGGCGACCCAACAGGTTGTTGTCACACCATATCTTGATGAGTTGATGCACGGCAACGAGTTTGGGACTAACTGAAACGTTTGCATTCACGCTCCTTGCAGCACTACATGCCCTTCAGCGAGACCTACATATCCGCCTTCAAAAATGACACCGAATACAACCAGCTGCTCATGCAAACTGCCCTGGCCCTCCAGACCAATAAATTCATGCAGGTACTCGCAATATGACTCGATTATAATGCTTGTTTTGTTTTCTTTTGTTTTGTTTTTCCAGTCTGTGGCATCATTTGGATGCCGTGATTGTGACCTACCACCCTTTAAAGGCCTACTGAAATAAGATTTTTTTATTTAAACGGGTCCATTCTATGTGTCATACTTGATCATTTCGCGATATTGCCATATTTTTGCTGAAAGGATTTAGTAGAGAACATCCACGATAAAGTTCGCAACTTTTGGTCGCTAATAAAAAAGCCTTGCCTGTACCGGAAGTAGCAGACGATGTGCGCGTGACGTCACGGGTTGTGGAGCTCCTCCCATCTGAACATTGTTTACAATCATGGCCACCAGCAGCGAGAGCGATTCGGATCGAGAAAGCGACGATTTCCCCATTAATTTGAGCGAGGATGAAAGATTCGTGGATGAGGAAAGTTAGAGTGAAGAATGGTAAATGGGTTGTACTTGTATAGCGCTTTTCTACCTTCAAGGTACTCAAAGCGCTTTGACTCTAATTCCACATTCACCCATTCACACACACAAATTCACACACTAATGGCGGGAGCTGCCATGCAAGGCCCTAACCACGACCCATCAGGACGCGACGGGCGTGACTTGGTTGGTAGAAGGTGGGGATCGAACCAGGAACCCTCAGGTTGCTGGCACGGCCACTCTACCAACTGCGCCACGCCAATGTTAAGAAAAAAATAATAATAAAAAAGCAACGGCTCTGGGTGGCGGCAGTGGGAGCGTTTCAGATGTAATTAGACACATTTACTAGGAAAATTCTGGAAAATCCCTTTTGTGCTTATTGTGTTAATAGTTTTTTACTGAGATTCTAAAGTCATACCTTTTAAAGTGGGGCGGCATAGCTCGGTTGGTAGAGCGGCCGTGTCAGCAACTTGAGGGTTGCAGGTTCGATTCCCGCTTGTGCCATCCTAGTCACTGCCGTTGTGTCCTTGGGCAAGACACTTTACCCACCTGCTCCCAGTGCCACCCACACTGGTTTAAATGTAACTTAGATACTGGGTGTCACTATGTAAAGCGCTTTGAGTCACTTGAGAAAAGCGCTATATAAATATAATTCACTTCACACTTCACTTCACTAAAGTCGGAGGGCTGCGGTGAACGCCAGTGTGTCTGAGAGAAGCTGAGAAGCCAAGATCACAGCTGCCTTTTTGAGCTGAAGGAGGCTGAAGTCTACGGTACGAGCCGACTTACTATCACAATTTTCCCATCCAAAAACTTGCTGGTTGACGTAGAGAAACATTTTCGCTTGACCGCTTCACAACAAACAAACACCGGCTGTGTTTCGGTTGCTCAAGGCAGCTGCAATCCAATGCTTTCCAGCAACAGCATTCTTCTTTGACGTCTCCATTATTAATTGAACAAATTGCAAAAGATTCAGCAACACAGATGTCCAAATTACTCTGTAATTATTCGATGAAAAGAGACGACTTTTAGCCGTGTGTGGTGCTGGGCTAATATGTCCGCTACAACCCGAGATGTCACAAACACGCGTCATCATTCCGCGACGTTTTCAACAAGAAACTCCGCGGGAAATGTAAAATTGCAATTTAGTAAACTAAAAAGGCCGTATTGGCATGTGTTGCAATGTTAATATTTCATCATTGATGTATAAACTATCAGACTGCGTGGTCGCTAGTAGTGGCTTTCAGTAGTGAAATGAATTATATTTATATAGCGCTTTTCTCTAGTGACTCAAAGCGCTTTACAGAGTGAAACCCAATATCTAAGTTACATTTAGACCAGTGTGGGTGGCACTGGGAGCAGGTGGGTAAAGTGCCTTGCCCAAGGACACAACGGCAGTGACTGGAATGGCGGAAGCGGGGATCGAACCTGCAACCCTCAAGTTGCTAGCACGGCCACTCTACCAACCGAGCCCAGTAGGCCTTTAAATGTCTGTCTTATGTAGCTATTTGAATATTATTGATATAATATACCAACTTCAGCCAGGCGCAACCTTAAACTGAATTGGTGCATCCATCCATTTTCTACCGCTTGTCCCTTACAGTGTCGCGGGGGATGCGGAAGGCGGGGCATAATTAAGTGTCAGCGAAAACTAGCAGGGGGAGGCAATCTGGCTTATGTCCATCTCCTGTAATGTAATAAAACTCCTCTATGGTATATTTTTCAGTCTCATCACAATTAAAGACTTGATGTAAAGTCGGACACGTTTCCAGTGAGTGTCGGACTCCGTCAAGGCTGCCCTTTGTCTCCGATTCTGGTCATAACTATTATGGACAGAATTTCTAGGCGCAGTCAAGGCGTTGAGGGGATCCGTTTTTGCGACTTGTCCAGGCTGTACCCCGCCTTCCGCCCGAATGCAGCTGAGACAGTCTCCTAAGTGATTAATTGACAGAAACTTTTATTAGTAGATTGCACAGTACAGTACATATTCCGCACAATTTACCACTAAATGGTAACAGCCCAATAAGTTTTTCAACTGGTTTAGAGTCGGGGTCCACATTAAGCGACTAATGCCCGCGGGCCAGATCCGGCCCGCCAGCGTTCGAGATCTGGACCACAGGAAGTCCCAAGTTAAAAAAAAATAAAAAATAAAAATTGTAAGTTTTCCATCCATTCATTCATCTTCTTCCGCTTATCCGAGGTCGGGTCGCGGGGGCAGCAGCCTAAGCAGGGAAGCCCAGCGGCTTTACTTTTAGAGTTCCCCCCGCCGTTGTAATTTTTTTTTTTTTTTTTAATCTGTCCTTTCTAATCTATTTTCTAACGCTAGTTGCTTGTTACTCTCAGAGTCTCCTAGCCGCTCAGGCAAGTCACATTGTCTAAAAATGCATTTTCCAATCGATGACATGATATCATATACAATAGGGGTGTGGGGGGAAAAAAATCGCGATTCTCACGTTGTGCGATTCAGAATCGATTCTCATTTTTTAATTTATCAATCCAACAAAACACTACTCAGCAATACCATAACAATGCAATCCGATTCCAAAACCGAACCTGACCCAGCGACACTCAGAACTGCAATAAACAGAGCAATTGAGAGGAGACACAAACACCACACAGAACAAACCAAAATGAATATTATCAACAACAGTATCAATATTAGTTATAATTTCAGCATAGCAGTGATTAAAAATCCCTCATTGACATTATCATTAGACATTTGTAAAAATAATAAAAAAGAACAATAGTGTCACAGTGGCTTACAACACACTGTGTCCAATGTTTTCACAAAGATAAAATAAGTCATATTTTTGGTTCGTTTAATAGTTAAAACAAATTTACATTATTGCAATCAGTTGATAAAACATTGTCTTTTATACTTTAAATACACAGCAGACTGGGGTAGATCCTGCTGAAATCCTATGAATTGAATGAATACAGAATCCTTTTGAAACGAGAAAAAAATCGTTTTTCAATCTAGAATCGTGTTGAATTGAAAAAATAAATCGATTTTAAATCCAATCGTGATCCCAAGAATTGATATTGAATCGAATCGTGGGACACCCAAAGATTCGCAGCCCTAATACCTACCCAGGTTCGAGTCCCATCCGGGTTCGAGTGCTCGAACCTGGGTGGGATTTTTGAACATTTTACCGACTTTTCTCCCCGCCTTCCCGTGGGACTTTGCTGGGCGCGTTTCGGACATTTTGGGCATCCAAAATGTCCATGGTTCGTTTAATAGTTAAAACAAATTTACATTATTGCAATCAGTTGATAAAACATTGTCCTTTACAATTATAAAAGCTTTTTTTTTTTTAAATCTACTATTCTGCTAGCATGTCAGCTGAAATCCTATGTATTGAATGAATAAATAATCCTTTTGAATCGGAATAATATCGTTTTTGAATCGAGAATCGAGTTGAATCGAAAAAATCGATATGTAATCGAATCGCGGCCCCAAGAATCGATATTGAATCGAATCGTACAATTTGGTCCCGGGGTCAAAAAGTTTGGGGACCCTTGACGTAAAGCATCCAGCATCCCCCGCGCCCCCAAAGGGTGTGCGGTAGAAAATGGATGGATGGAGAATAAAATGTTTTGGTCTGGAAAACTTCATACTTACTTGTTTGTCTTTTGTCAGTTTTTGAAATAGTCTGGAAAAATATTACATTTTGTAACACAACAAATAAATACAATTCTACCCTTCTATCCCCCCCCCCTTTTTTTTTTTAGCCTCTCATGGTCCGGAAGAATGAACTGGACAAGCTGAGGAAAGATCTCAAGGAGCAGTGGCAGAAGGAGCAGAAGAAAATGGTAAATAAATAAAGGTCAGGTGGGATAGAGAATGTGGATTCACAAATAGAAATAAACGGCATTAGACTTTCACCTAATCAATCAATCAATCAATCAATCAATCAATCAATCAATCGATCAATCCATCCATCCATCCACCCATCCATCCATCCATCAATCAATCAGTCAATGTTTATTTATATAGCCCTAAATCTCAAAACCCAAAAATTATATATTGGATCAGCAGTCAATTGTCTGTCTTCATATTTTATGTGGAATTCAACAAAATGTTAAAAAAATAATCAATCAATCAATCAATGTTTACTTAAGTAGCCCTAAATCACAAGTGTCTCAAAGGGCTGCACAAGCCACAACGTCATCCTCGGTTCAGATCCCACATCAGGGCAAGGAAAAACTCACAACCCAGTGGGATGTCAATGTGAATGACTATGAGAAACCTTGGAGTGGACCGCAGATGTGGGTGACCCCCCCCCCGTCCCCCCGTCCCCCATGTAGGGGAGACCGGATGCAATGGACGTCGAGTGGGTCTAGCATAATATTGTGAAAGTCCAGTCCATAGTGGATCTAACATAATAGTGAGAGTCCAGTCCATAGTGGATCTAACATAATAGTGAGAGTCCAGTCCATAGTGGATCTAACATAATAGTGAGAGTCCAGTCTGAAGTGGATCTAACATCATAGTGTGAGAGTCCAGTCCATAGTGGATCTAACATAATAGTGAGAGTCCAGTCCATAGTGGATCTAACATAATAGTGAGAGAGTCCAGTCCATAGTGGATCCAACATAACAATGAGAGTCTAGTCCATAGTGGATCTAACATAATATTGTGAGAGTCCAGTCCATAGTGGATCTAACATAATAGTGTGAGAGTCCAGTCCATAGTGGATCTAACATAATAGTGAGAGTCCAGTCCATAGTGGATCTAACATAATAGTGTGAGAGTCCAGTCCATAGTGGATCTAACATAATAGTATTAGAGTCCAGTCCATAGTGGATCTAATATAACAGTGAGAGTCTAGTCCATAGTGGATCTAGCATAACAGTGAGAGTCCAGTCCATAGTGGATCTAACATAATATTGGGAGAGTCCAGTCCATAGTGGATCCAACATAATATTGGCAGAGTCCTGTCCATAGTGGATCTAGTATAACAGTGAGAGTCCAGTCCACAGTGGATCTAACATAATAGTGAGAGTCCAGTCCATAGTGGATCTAACATAATAGTGAGAGTCCAGTCCATAGTGGATCTAACATAATAGTGAGAGTCCAGTCCATAGTGGATCTAACATAATATTGTGAGTGTCCAGTCCATAGTGGATCTAACATAATAGTGAGAGTCCAGTCCATAGTGGATCTAACATAATATTGTGAGTGTCCAGTTTATAGTGGATTTAACATAACAGTGAGAGTCTAGTCCATAATGGATCTAACATAATAGTGTGAGATTCCAGTCCATAGTGGATCTAGCATAACAGTGAGAGTCCAGTCCATAGTGGATCTAACAAAATAGTGTGAGAGTCCAGTCCATAGTGGATCTAACATAATAGTGAGAGTCCAGTCCATAGTGGATCTAACATAATATTGTAAGTGTCCAGTTTATAGTGGATTTAACATAACAGTGAGAGTCTAGTCCATAGTGGATCTAACATAATAGTGTGAGATTCCAGTCCATAGTGGATCTAGCATAACAGTGAGAGTCCAGTCCATAGTGAATCTAACATAACAGTGAGAGAGTCTAGTCCATAGTGGATCTAACATAATAGTGTGAGATTTCAGTCCATAGTGGATCTAACATAATAGTGAGAGTCCAGTCCATAGTGGATCTAACATAATAGTGTGAGAGTCCAGTTCATAGTGGATCTAACATAATAATGTGAGAGTCTAGTCCATAGTGGATCTAGTATAACAGTGAGAGTCCAGTCCACAGTGGGGTTAATTAAGGTACTGTTTTACATTTTAGCTGTATAAACTGTCACAAGTCCTGGATTATTGTTTGCATGATCAGTGGCTAATTAGCACGTCTGTTGTAGCACGAGGCGGACGCCAGCTTGCGAAAGGCTCGGGCGCTTAAAGCCCAGAGGAGAGAAGAGTACCAGAAGGCCCATTTGTCTGCCAGCCGCTCCCTGGAGGAACAGCAGACCTTCATCGGCAACAAGCAGCTGGAGAAGAAGAGGAAGCTGGAAGAGGAGGCCCTGCAGAAGGTAGACGGAGAACAGGAAAGAGTAACTGATTGTCGCCTTTTTTTTTTTCTGACCGCCCCTTGTCTTTGTGTGCTTGTGTCGCCGCGTAGGCGGAGGAGGCGCAGGAACAATACCAGAGCTGCGTGGCTGACACGGACGTCAGGAGGATGGACCTGGACAACATCAAAGGCACCATCCTCACTCAGATCAGAGAGACCGTCTTCCAGTGCGACCTCACGCTCAAGGCGGTGAGCACAGTTTCTTCTTAAAATAAAACCACCACTTTGTTTATTCTGGAAGAATACGCAGGCAGGCCACTATTTACATGTAATAAAATAAATCCTCCCACCTCCAAAGACATGCACCTGGGGATAGGTTGATTGGCAACACTAAATGGTCCCTAGTGTGTGAATGTTGTCTATCTGTGTTGGCCCTGCAATGAGGTGGCGACTTGTCCAGGGTGCACCCCGCAGTGACAGTTACTTCCAGTCGTCATGCGGGTTCAATGGCACACCCAGGTAGGACAGGGCTTTTGAGCCCGTTTGACTTCTTTTATTTTGCAATAAATCTTTGTCTCAGGAGGGATGGCTTTTTAGCTTTCCTAACCACTGCTCGCTCACGGTCCGCTTTTTTAGCCGCCATCGTTGTCCTCGTCTATGGCTCGCTCTCTGTTGCTCTTCGATCGCTGCTGCGGACTCTGCTCCTTCTGCCCCGATCTCTCCTCCTTCTCCCCTTTTATACCGTGTGAGGAGATAAGTCACGCACCTGATCTCGCCCCGCCTCTCCGCTCGATCATCGTCCCCGCCTCCTCTCCGCCATCTTGGGCCGGGCTACGGCGTGCCCTGCCTCTCTGTCGGAGCGTCTGCTCCGCCTCTCCACACCCGCCTTCCGCCCGGTTGCAGATAGGATACACACAAGCGACCCCAAAGGGAATAAATGGTAGAAAATGGATGGATGTTATGTAAGAAAGAGTTGCAGACATTGTGAAGTGAAGTGAATTGAATCATATTTATATAGCGCTTTTCTCAAGTGACTCAAAGCGCTTTACATAGTGAAACCCAATATCTAAGTTACATTTAAACCAGTGTGGGTGGCACTGGGAGCAGGTGGGTAAAGTGTCTTGCCCAAGGACACAGCGGCAGTAACTAGGATGGCACAAGCGGGAATTGAACCTGCAACCCTCAAGTTGCTGACACGGCCACTCTACCAACCGAGCCATGCCGCCCCATTAGCAGGAAAAGTGTATATCAGAGGTCAATATGAGGTCGATTAATACAAGTAGAGATGTCCGATAACGGCTTTTTTGCCGATATTCCGATATTAACCAACTCTTACTCTGCAAAATTATCTAAACAGAAAGAAAATAAGCAAATAAAGGTGATATTTGCTTATTTTCTTTCTGTTTAGATAATTCTTCTCACTAATGAGATTTTGAGTTAGTGTTTTACTTGTTTTAAGGGTTTTGGTTCTATATGACCTCAGTAAGATATTACAGCTTGTAGCTGAGATTTTATGACCTAAATTGAGTAAAACAGGCTTAAAACTAGAATATCAACTGATGCAAAGCTACTTACTTCAAAGAACCCCAAAATAGAAGTTTTTGCTCGATATGTTGAAAAATATTCTTAAATGAAGTAAATGCTAGTGCCATTATCTTGACTTAATGATATGTGCTCGGCCACATGATTTTTTTTTTCATGCTTGAAGTAAAAAATGATTACTTTAAAAAAGTAGTTTTATACTTGTGAGTGTTGCAACAGTTAATATTCTAGTTTTAAGCATGTTTTACTCAGTATAGTTCAGGGGTGCCCATTACGTCGATGGCGAGCTACCAGTCGACCGCGGGGGGTGTGTCAGTCCATCTCCAGCCAGGCTTTTCAAAAAAATAGACCTAAAAATGAGTGATCATCAATCTTCACCAAGACGTCACTTAAATGACATTCACGGTACCGGAGGGTCTTGTGAGATGACGCTGGCTGCTGCAAGATCATTATTATGAAAATATGACCGAGAGGAAGGCGAGAAACACTTTTTATTTCAACAGACTCTCGCGCCGTACCTTCCGTCAAAACTCTAAAGGCCGACTGCACATTTCCTATCTTCACAATAAAAGCCCTGCTTCATGCTGCCTGCGCTAACTAAATACAGAGTCTGGGAAAGCTGGCGTGCACAAGCGATCCCTCAGAAAGCTGGCGTGCACATCACTTGTGCACGCCAGCTTTCCGAGACTCTTATTTTGTTAGCGCAGGCAGCATGAAGCAGGGCTTTTATTGTGAAGATAGGAAATGTGCAGTCGGCCTTTAAAGTTTTGACGGAAGGGACGGCGCGAAAGTCTGTTGAAATAAAAAGTGTTTCTCGCCTTCCTCTCTGTCATTTTTTCATAATAATGAACTGGCAGCAGCCAGGATCATCTCACAAGACCCTCGGGTGCCGTGAATGTCAATCAAGCAAGCTACGGAATTTGCCGCCAATGTTTTTCTTGTAAAGTGTATGGAAGCTGGATGAATTAGATGCCAAAAACCAACCACTTTCATGTGGTATTGTACAGAAAGGACAACTTTTTTTCTCCTCCATTTGAAAATGTGGGCGTTATCATCATTACTGTCTGATTCCAATCAATGCAAGTCATCAGAATCAGGTAATACACCAACTTATATTCTTGTCTTTGTGAAAGAAAGACATCTATATGTGTTACACATGCTTGTATTATCATTAAACACATTTAACTTGTTTACAAAAATGTCTCTTTCATAAATAAATAAATATAAATGATATACATAAATGAGGTAGATCCCCTCGAGTTGGTCGATTGAAAAGTAGCTCGCCTGCAGAAAAAGTGTGGGCACCCCTGATATAGGTCATCAAATCTCAGCAACAAGCCATAATATCTAACTGAGATCATTTAGGACCAAAACCCTTAAAACAAGTAAAACACTCTAACATAAAATTTGCTTAGTGAGAAGAATCATCTTATCAGACAGAAACGAAGCAAATATCACCTTTATTTGAGATATTTAATCTTACTTAGATTTCAGTTTTTGCAGTGCATTAAGTACACTTGCACGGCCTGCAGGAAGCCGGTCATTTACAGCGATAACAGAGCTCAAGCAGAAGTTTTAATTGACATTTTTAAATGGTTTTAACATTCAGTAAATTCCCTCTTAGGTGACAGTGAACTGGTTCCAGATGCAACAGGCTCAGACGGCGGCGCTGCCCGCTCACCACCAGGCCCTGAGCGACAGCGCCAAGCTGTACGAGCCAGGCAAGTGCTACTACCAGTTTGTGCGCCGCCTGCCCAAGAACCTGCCCAGGGAGCGTGTGCACTCAGACTCGGTCTCCTCCGACAGCACAAGGTACCTCCGACACCACATCAACATTTTTGAGGATTAAAAAGCACTAATGGGCTGCATAGATCACTTTTAGATAGATGGTGTACTCTAAGTAGTAAAATATGCATATTTACCTCAACTAGCGTATGATTTCCATTAATGGCTTCTACAAACCCCGTTTCCATATGAGTTGGGAAAATGTGTTGGATGCAAATATAAAAATATAAATAATACAATAATTTTCAAACCCTTTTCAACCCATATTCAGTTGAATATGCTACAAAGACAACATATTTTAAGTTCAAACTGATAAACATTTTTTTTTTGTGCAGATAATCATTAACTTTAGAATTTGATGCCAGCAACACGTGACAAAGAAGTTGGGAAAGGTGGCAAAAAATACCGGTAAAGTTGAGGGATGCTCATCCAACACTTATGTGGAACATCCCACAGGTGTGCATGCTAATTGGGAACAGGTGGGTGCCATGATTGAGTATAAAAACAGCTTCCCCAAAAATTGCACAAGAAAGGATGGGGCGAGGTACACCCCTTTGTCCACAACTGCGTGAGCAAATAGTCAAACGGTTTAAGAACAACGTTTCTCAAAGTGCAATTGCGAGAAATTTCGGTATTTCAACATCTACGCTCCATAATATCATCAAAAGGTTCAGAGAATCTAGAGAAATCACTCCACGTAAACGGCACGGCCGGAAACCAACATTGAATGACCGTGACTTTCAATCCCTCAGACGGCACTGTGTCAAAAACCCACATCACTCTCTAAAGGATATCACCACATGGGTTCAGAAAAGCACTGTCACTAAATACAGTTCGTCGCTACATCAGTAAGTGCAAGTTAGAGCTCTACTATGCAAAGCGAACGCCATTTATCAACAACATCCAGAAACGCCGCCGGCTTCTCTGGGCCCCGAGATCATCTAAGATGGACTGAAGCAAAGAGGAAAAGTGTTCTGTGGTCTGACGAGCCCACATTTCAAATTGCTCATTTGTAGCATCATTTGGAAAGTCACCCGCTAGAGAATGAAGAGTGCTTGAAACTGCATGTCAACATCTCCGTTCAGTGCCACACCCACAAAACGCCAAAGCAACAATTTCCAGATCAACACCGTATGAAAAAAACACAGAACGAAGGACATACTCTATCAAAATCCAGGGCAGGTAAGTGGCAGTAGTGGGGCAGTACACGTACCTGGGAGTCCACTTGAACAGCAGACTGGACTGGAAGGACAACTGCAAAGCTGTTTACAAGAAGAACATGAGCATACTCTTTTTCTGAAGAAGCTTAGGTCCTTTAATGTGTGCAGCAAGCTGTTGGAGATATTTTATCAGTCTGTTGTGGCCTGTAAGCGGATTTGACAAACTGATTCGGAAAGCCGGCAAAAATATTGTCACGGAGTTGGAGGCGTTTGAGTCGGTGAAGGACAGGAGGACACTGGACAAACTGCTGGCCATCATGGACAATCCTGCCCACCCTCTCCACCAGAGACTCGAGGGACAGCGGAGTAGAGTTTTATGTAGAGCTTCAGTCGTTCAACAGTCTCCGCTGTCGTATTTTACGCTTCATAATGCACCACACATTTTCCATGGGAGACAGGTCTGGACTGCAGGCGGGCCAGGAAAGTACCCACACTCTTTTTTTTATAAAGCCACGCTGTTGTAACACGCGCTGAATGTGGCTTGGCGTTGTCTTGCTGAAATAAGCAGGGGCGTCCATGGAAAAAGACGGAGCATATGTTGTTCCAAAACCTGTATGTACCTTTCAGCATTAATGGTGCCTTCACAGATGTGTAAGTTACACATGCCTTGGGCACTAATGCACCCCCATACCATCACACATGCTGGCTTTTGAACTTTGCGTCGATAACAGTCTGGATGGTTCGCTTCCCCTTTGGTCCGGATGACATGATGTCAAATATTTCCAAAAACAATTTGAAATGTGAACTCGTCAGACCACAGAACACTTTTCTACTTTGCATCAGTTCATCTTAGATGATCTCGGGCCCAGAGAAGCCGGCGGCTTTTCTGGATGTTGTTGATAAATGGCTTTCGCTGTGCATAGTAGAGCTTTAACTTGCACTTACTGATGTAGCGATGAACTGTATTTAGTGACAGTGGTTTTCTGAAGTGTTCCTGAGCCGATGTGGTGATATCCTTTAGAGATAATGTCGGTTTTTGATCCAGTGCCGTCTGAAGGATCGAAAGTCACGGTCATTTAATGTTGGTTTCCGGCCATGCCGCTTACGTGGAGTGATTTCTCCAGATTCTCTGAACCTTTCGATGATATTATGGAGCGTAGATGTTGAAATCCCTGAATTTCTTGCAATTGCACTTTGAGAAACGTTGTTCTTAAATCGTTTGACTATTTGCTCACACAGTTGTGGACAAAGGGGTGTACCTCGCCCCATCCTTTCATGTGCATTTTTTGGGGAAGCTGTTTTTATACCCAATCATGGCACCCACCTGTTCCCAATTAGCCTGCACACCTGGGGGATGTTCCAAATAAGTGTTTGATGAGCATTCCTCAACTTTATAAGTATTTATTGCCACCTTTCCTAGCTTGTTTGTCACGTGTTGCTGGCATCAAATTCTAAAGTTAATTATTATTTGCAAGAAAATGTTGTCTTTGTAGCATATTCAACTGAATATGGGTTGAAAAGGATTTGCAAAACATTGTATTCTGTTTATATTTACATCCATTTTTTTTTCCTTCTCTATTCTACATTTTCGGCTTGAGCGATTCACAATCCGAAAAAAACGGTAGATAAAATTTTAAACGACTGCATGGACTTTTCTAGCACACTATAGTAAAAGTGTCGGTGGCTCACAATGGCGTGTAGCATTTTTTTTTCTCTCCAGATAAGCAAACAACAGGGAGGAAGGCAGCAAAGGAGAGAGAGAGAGAGAGAGAGAGAGAGAGAGAGAGAGAATGTGAATTTGTTACCCTTCCTGTCAGGAAATATCCGTGGCGCAGGCTTGAATGCCGCCGAACAGATTGCGAGTGTGAGAGTTTTGCCTCTACTTTTCTGTCCAAACATTCCCACACATGCACTCACTACCAGCAGGAAAAAAATATGACAGAAAAAGAGCCTTCTTTGTTACCGAAGTGGACACTTTTTTAAAACGCACTGCTTACTCGTACTCGAACTTTACTCACATCGGATGTCGCATTTCCGTGATTTGGCATCTTGGAAAGTGCATGAGATTGTTTCTTTGGTAACTAAAAGCTTTCTGTCTTGAGCAGGGGTCGGCAACCCAAAATGTTGAAAGAGCCGGGGGCCCGGCTGTGTAGAGTGGGGCCAAAAAAGTATTTAGTCAGCCACGGATTGTGCAAGTTCTCCCACTTAAAATGATGACAGAGGTCTGTCATTTTCTTCATCTGTGAGAGACAGAATGTGGAAAAAAAAAATCCAGGAATTCACATTGAAGGAATTTAGTTGTAAATTATGGTGAAAAATAAATATTTGCTCAATAACAAAAATTCAACTCAATACTTTGTAATATCACCTTTGTTGGCAATAACAGAGGTAAAAAGGGGCGGCATAGCTCGGTTGGTAGAGTGGCCGTGCCAGCAACTTGAGGGTTGCAGGTTCGATTCCCGCTTCCGCTGTCCATAATAGTTATGGTCGGGGACAAAGGGCAGCCTTGGCGGAGTCCAACACTCACTGGAAACGTGTCCAATTTAGCAGCAAGTCTTTAATTGTGATGAGACTGAAAAATATACCATAGAGGAGCTTTATTACATTACAGGAGATGGACATAAGTCAGATTGCCTCCCCCTGCTAGTTTTCGCTGACACTTAATTATGCCCCGCCTTACGCATCCCCCGCGACACTGTAAGGCACAAGTGGTAGAAAATGGATGTATGCACCAATTCAGTTTAAGGTTGCGCCTGGCTCAAGTTGGTATATTATATCAATAATATTCAAATAGCTACATAAGACAGACATTTAAAGGCCTACTGGGCTCGGTTGGTAGAGTGGCCGTGCCAGCAACTTGAGGGTTGCAGGTTCGATTCCCGCTTCCGCCGTCCTAGTCACTGCCGTTGTGTCCTTGGGCAAGACACTTTACCCACCTGCTCCCAGTGCCACCCACACTGGTTTAAATGTAACTTAGATATTGGGTTTCACTATGTAAAGCGCTTTGAGTCACTAGAGAAAAGCGCTATATAAATATATAATTCAATTCATAATTCAAAAGATTACTATAAGACTTTACCAGGTTTGCACACACACTAGCTGGTATTTTGGCCCATTCCTCTATGCAGATCTTGTCCAGAGCAGTGATGTTTTGGGGCTGTCGCCGAGCAACACCGACTTTCAACTCCCTCCACAGATTTTCTATGGGGTTGAGGTCTGGAGACAGGCTAGGCCACTCCAGGACTTTCAAATGCTTCTTACGTAGCTTTGGGATCATTGTCATGCTGGAAGACCCAGCCACATTTAATCTTCAAAGCTCTCACTGATGGAAGGAGGTTTTTGGCTCCAAATCTCACGATACATGGCCCCATTCATTCTTTCCTTAACACGGATCAATCGTCCTGTCCCCTTAGCAGAAAAACAGCCCCAAAGCATGATGTTTCCACCCCCATGCTTCACAGTAGGTATGGTGTTCTTGGGATGCAACTCAGTATTCTTCTTCCTCCAAACACGACGAGTTGAGTTTTTACCAAAAATTCAATTTTGGTTTCATCTGACCACATGACATTCTCCCAATCCTCTGCTGTATCATCCATGTGCTCTCTGGCAAACTTCAGACGGGCCTGGACATGCACTGGCTTAAGCAGGGGGACACGTCTGGCACTGCAGGATTCGATTCCCTGTCGGCGTAGTGTCTTACTGATGGTAACCTTTGTTACTTGTGTCCCAGCTCTCTGCAAGTCATTCACCCCCCGTGTGGTTTTGGGATTTTTGCTCACCGTTTTCATTAACATTTTGACCCCACGGGATGAGATCTTGCGTGGAGCCCCAGATCGAGGGAGGTCTTGTATGACTTCCATTTTCTGATAATTGCTCCCACAGTTGATTTTTTCACATCAAGCTGCTTGCCTATTGTAGATTCACTCTTCCCAGTCTGGTGCAGGTCTACAATTCTTTTCCTGGTGTCCTTCGACAGCTCTTTGGTCTTGGCCATTGTGGAGTTTGGAGTCTGACTGTTTGAGGCTGTGGACAGGTGTCTTTTATACGGATAACGAGTTGAAACAAGTGCCATTAATACAGGTAACGAGTGGAGGACAGAAGAGCTTTCAACATATTGAACAAAAAGGTCTCTTTTTTTCTACCAAGAAAAGTACACTTGTTATTAGTAAGAATATACTTATTTTAAGGTATTTTGGGGTTCCTTGAGGTTAGCTAATTTTACTTGTTTTTGAAAGTTTTGACAAGCCAGATTTTCTTGCTCTACTGGCAGATAATTTTGCTTACAGTATTTCATTGACTTGCCGCCGGGTATATAGTATGCACCTGACTAGAATTACTGCCAGGTCAAACTCATTTCGCAAAATAATTAGCTCATTCTTAGCGTTACCGCCGGGTCAGGATTAACGCCGGGTCAAACTCATTTCGCAAAATATTATTTTTATTAGCGCATGTCTAGAATTACTGCCGGGTCAAACTCGTTTCGCAAAAGAATTAGCATATGCCTAGAATTTCCACCGGGTCAAACTCTTCACGTCACGAGTGACACTTCACCTGTCATAATTTTCAAAATGGAGGAGGCTGATTTCAATCATTTAAAATCGCATAAAAGGAAGAAGATTAAGAGCTATTCAGTAGGATTTAAGGGCCAAGCTATTAAATATGCTAAAAAGAACAGTAAGCAGCTATGTTTTATTAATATACTGTAGCTGCGTGTGTCAAATATGAGTCATTAAATGACTCCCTCCTCCTGGTGGTAGAGGGCGCTAGTGGTCCTTCTTGCGACGACTTGGCTGCAGAAGAAATGACAACAAGCAGCGATCGTTTATTTTTTCCTCTCGCTTGCACTTTTAACATGGAGGATTACATATCTAAAATATAACACTTTTCTAAACTGGACTTTCAATCGAAGCAGGAGGTAATAAAGGAAGATCTCCATCGAGACTTTTAAAACTGAAGAAAGATAAGGAAGACTTCTATAAACAAGTTATCGATGCTTTTGATCAGAAGGAGCTGCGCATGGACTTTATTTACAAGTAAAGGTAAGACCATAATAACGTTTTATTTATTAAATGTGCTTTTCATGATGGTATCCTTACATCACACTCAAATTTATAAGCGCAGGCCTAAATTTACCGCATGCCTTTGGTAAGCGCCGGAGTGAGAAAAGGTTTTAAATTAATTAGCGCCCCGGCGGCAATTCAAGGAAATACGGTAGTTCAAATAAAACACCCTTAATTTTTGTATTTTTTTCTCTTGTTTTTGAACACTGACTTTTTGCAGTGCACCCTTTACACTGGACATGATTCTGCGTCACATTTGTGCCGTAAACCTTAAAGTGCTTAAATTTGACTTTTAAGAAAGGTTTATTGTCCCTGAAAACTGGTTCATGTACTTTAAAGGAGACACTTTGAACATTTTTTCTAGTCCAGTCTTGTTTCTCGCCATAAAATCCATTAAATGAAGTGAGGAAAAAAAACCCTCAGATGTGTTTTGTGTGTCATCACATGTTTAGTTACGATGGATTGCGGACGGAAAAAACACACCCTCGTCATTCCTCACATCAAAAGGAGCTTACGCTTCTTTTATGGTCAAAAACATATGTAGAAATAAAAGCTGTAGGCAGCAATGGACAGGACCGACTTTTGCTGGTGTTTCCTGCCTTTACCCATTCAACATTACTGCACATTACCTACCTTCCCTGCATCCTGGGGTCACACTGGTGCTTCTTTCTGTCACCCATACACACTGGTGCTTCCTGCCATCACCCAGACAACATATATTTACCTGCACATTACCTACCTTCTCTGTATCCTGGAGTCAAACTGGTGCCTCCTTCTTTCACCAAGTCAACATATCTTTACCCGCACATCACCTACCTTCTCTGCATTGTGTGGTCATGCTGGTGCTCCCTGTTTTTAAGCGGCCACCTTGAGACGGCAGCAGCGCAGCAGTTTTTTTAAGGCTCGTAAAATCAAACCCGGAGCAGTTATTAAAACTCTTTTATAAAATTTTAATCAGAAGGGTTCAGTCTCTTTCCTGTGCGAGTTTGAAGCCGACACAACAAACGGGCACAGAGGAGCTAATGTTTGAAAAAAGGTGACGGGTTTTCACAAAACTTTTGTTATGAAGGGGTAATTGCCAACTTCCTGTTGATTTTTGCTGAAGAATGTCAATTAATTAAATGTAGGTCTAAGTGAGACCTACATAGAGGTTTTTGTTTCATGTCTCTACGACATTCCTTCCGGAATTTACAAGCAGTTTTGTCTGTGTTTTTTCCTAGGGGGCGCGAGAGCACAGTTTTTAGGTTTTTTTTTAGTTTTTATTTCATTAGATCGCAATTTTCGCCAGTCATGATGTGTGTGTCCAGTTTGGTGAGTTTTGAAGCATTTTAAGGGGGTCAAATTACAGCTCAAAGAGGGAAAAATGACATATTTATGAAACTTCTGTTTTGAAGGGGTTTTTACCCACTTCCATTTGATTTTTGCTGAAGGAAGTTAGTGTATAAAATCTAGGTCTAAGTCAGACCTACATAGAGGTTTTTGTTTCATGTCTCTACGACATTCCTTCCGGAAGTTACAAGCAGTTTTGTCTGTGTTTTCTTCCCTAGAGCAGTTTTGTCAGTGTTTTATTCCTAGTGGGCACTAGAGCACAATTTTGAGTTTTGGGTTGTTTTTTTTTTATTAGATCGCAACTTTCGCCAGTCATGTGTGTGTCGAGTTTGGTGAGTTTTGAAGAATTTTAAAGGGGTCGAATTACAACTCAAAGAGGCAAAAATTAAATAATGTTTGAAAAAAGGTGACAGGTTTTTACAAAACTTTTGTTTTGAAGGGGTAGTTGCCAACTTCCTGTTGATTTTTGCTGAAGGATGTCAATTATTAAAATGTAGGTCTAAGTGAGACCTACATAAAGATTTTTGTTTCATGTCTCTATGACATTCCTACCGGACGTTACAAGCAGTTTTGTCTGTGTTTTTTCCTAGGGGGCGCTAGAGCGCAATTTTTAGTTGTTTTTTTCAGTTGTTTTTTTTTATTATATCGCAATTTTCGCCAGTCCTGATGTGTGTGTCCAGTTTGGTGAGTTTTGAAGCATTTTAAGGGGGTCAAATTACAGCTCAAAGAGGCAAAAATGACATTTTTTTAATGAACGTTTTGTTTTGAAGGGGTTTTTGCCAACTTCCTGTTGATATTTGCTGAAGGAAGTCAGTGTATTAAATCTAGGTCTAAGTCAGACCTACATAGAGGTTTTTGTGTCATGTCTCTACGATATTCCTAACGGAAGTTAGAAGCAGTTTTGTCAGTTTTTTTCCTAGGGGGCGCTAGAGCGCAGTTTTGTTTTTTTTTGTTTTTTTTATTAAATCAAAATTTTCACCATTCCTGATGTGTGTGTCCAGTTTGGTGAGTTTTGAAGCATTTTAAGGGGGTCAAATTACAGCTCAAAGAGGCAAAAATTACATTTTTTTAATGATTTTTTTGTTTTGAAGGGGTTTTTGCCAACTTCCTGTTGATATTTGCTGAAGGAAGTCAGTGTATTAAATCTAGGTCTAAGTCAGACCTACATAGAGGTTTTCGTTTCATGTCTCTACAATATTCCTTCCGGAAGTTACAAGCAGTTTTGTCTGTGTTTTCTTCCCTAGAGCAGTTTTGTCAGTGTTATTCCTAGTGGGCGCTAGAGCACAATTTTGAGTTTTGGGGTTTGTTTTTTTTATTAGATCGCAACTTTCGCCAGTCATGATGTGTGTGTCGAGTTTGGTGAGTTTTGAAGCATTTTAAAGGGGTCAAATTACAACTCAAAGAGGCAAAAATTAAATAATGTTTAAAAAAAAAGTGACAGGTTTTTACAAAACTTTTGTTTTGAAGGGGTAATTGCCAACTTTCTGTTGATTTTTGCTGAAGGATGTCCATTATTAAAATGTAGGTCTAAGTGAGACCTACATAAAGATTTTTGTTTCATGTCTCCACGACATTCCTGCCGGAAGTTACAAGCAGTTCTGTCTGTTTTTGCCTAGGGGGCGCTAAAGCGCAATTTTGAGTTTTGGGTTGTTTTTTTTATTAGATCGCAATTTTCGCCAGTCCTGATGTGTGTGTCCAGTTTGGTGAATTTGGAAGCATTTTAAGGGGGTCAAATTACAACTCAAAGAAGCAAAAATTAAATAATGTTTGAAAAAAGGTGACAGGTTTTTACAAAACTTTTGTTTTGAAGGGGTAATTGCCAACTTCCTGTTGATTTTTCCTGAAGGATGTCAATGAAGTCCTGAAGGAACTCTCCTGACGGAATAAATAAAGTACTATCTAATTATTAAAATGTAGGTCTAAGTGAGACCTAGATAGAGGTTTTTGTTACATGTCTCTCCGACATTCCTACCGGAAGTTACAAGCAGTTTTGTCTGTGTTTTTTCTTAGGGGGCGCTAGAGCGCAATTTTTAGTTTTTTTTTTCAGTAGTTTTTTTTTACTAGATCGCAATTTTCGCCAGTCCTGATGTGTGTGTCCAGTTTGGTGAGTTTTGAAGCATTTTAAGGGGGTCAAATTACAGCTCAAAGAGGCAAAAATTACATTTTTTTAATGACTTTTTTGTTTTGAAGGGGTTTTTGCCAACTTCCTGTTGATTTTCGCTGAAGGAAGTCAGTGTATAAAATCTAGGTCTAAGTCAGACCTACATAGAGGTTTTTGTTTTATGTCTCTACGACATTCCTAACGGAAGTTACAAGCAGTTTTGTCTGTGTTTTCTTCCCTAGAGCAGTTTTGTCAGTGTTATTCCTAGTGGGCACCAGAGCACAATTTTGAGTTTTGGGGTTTGGTTTTTTTATTAGATCGCAACTTTCGCCAGTCATAATGTGTGTCGAGTTTGGTGAGTTTTGAAGCATTTTAACGGGGTCAAATTACAACTCAAAGAGGCAAAAATTAAATAATGTTTGAAAAAAGGTGACAGGTTTTTACAAAACTTTTGTTTTGAAGGGGTAGTTGCCAACTTCCTGTTGATTTTTGCTGAAGTCCTGAAGGAACTCTCCTGACGGAATAAATAAAGTACTATCTAATTATTAAAATGTAGGTCTAAGTCAGACCTACATAGAAGTTTTTGTTTCATGTCTCTCCGACCTTCCTACCGGAAGTTACAAGCAGTTTTGTCTGTTTTTTCCTAGGGGGCGCTAAAGCGCAATTTTGAGTTTTTTTTTAATTTTTTATATTAGATCACAATTTTCGTCCGTCCTGATGTGTGTGTCTAGTTTGGTGAGTTTTGAAGCATTTTAAGGGGGTCAAATTACAGCTCAAAGAGGCAAAAATGACTTTTTTTATGATTTTTTTGTTTTGAAGGGGTTTTTGCCAACTTCCTGTCGATATTTGCTGAAGGAAGTCAGTGTATTAAACCTAGGTCTAAGTCAGACCTACATAGAGGTTTTTGTGTCATGTCTCTACGATATTCCTAACGGAAGTTACAAGCAGTTTTGTCAGTTTTTTTCCTAGGGGGCGCTAGAGCGCAGTTTTTTTTTGTTTTGTTTTTTTATTAAATCAAAATTTTCACCAGTCCTGATGTGTGTGTCCAGTTTGGTGAGTTTTGAAGCATTTTAAGGGGGTCAAATTACAGCTCAAAGAGGCAAAAATGACATTTTTTAATGAATTTTTTGTTTTGAAGGGGTTTTTGCCAACCTCCTGTTGATATTTGCTTAAGGAAGTCAGTGGATAAAATCTAGGTCTAAGTGAGACCTACATAGCGGTTTTCGTTTCATGTCTCTACAATATTCCTAACGGAAGTTACAAGCAGTTTTGTCTGTGTTTTTTCCTAGGGGGCGCTAGAGCGCAATTTTAAGTTTTTTTTTTTTGTGTGTGTTTTTTTTTTATTAGATCGCAATTTTCACCAGTCCTGATGTGTGTGTCCAGTTTGGTGAGTTTTGAAGCATTTTAAGGGGGTCAAATTACAGCTCAAAGAGGCCAAAATGACATTTTTAATGATTTTTTTGTTTTGAAGGGGTTTTTGCCAACGTCCTGTTGATTTTTGCTGAAGGATGTCAATTATTAAAATGTAGGTCTAAGTGAGACCTACATAGAGATTTTTGTTTCGTGTCTCTACGACATTCCTACCGGAAGTTACAAGCAGTTTTGTCTGTGTTTTTTTCCAAGGGGGCGCTAGATCGCCATTTTGAGTTTTTTTTTTAAATTTATTTATTAAATCATAATTTTTACCAGTCCTGATGTGTGTGTCCAGTTTGGTGAGTTTTGAAGCATTTTAAGGGGGTCAAATTACAGCTCAAAGAGACAAAAATTACTTTTTTTTTATGAATTTTTTGTTTTGAAGGGGTTTTTGCCAACGTCCTGTTGATTTTTGCTGAAGGAAGTTAGTGTATAAAATCTAGGTCTAAGTCAGACCTACATAGAGGTTTTCGTTTCATGTCTCTACGATATTCCTAATGGAAGTTACAAGCCGTTTTGTCTGTGTTTTTTCCTAGGGGGCGCTAGAGCGCAATTTTTAGTTGTTTTTTTCAGTTGTTTTTTTTTATTATATCGCAATTTTCGCCAGTCCTGATGTGTGTGTCCAGTTTGGTGAGTTTTGAAGCATTTTAAGGGGGTCAAATTACAGCTCAAAGAGGCAAAAATGACATTTTTTTAATGAACGTTTTGTTTTGAAGGGGTTTTTGCCAACTTCCTGTTGATATTTGCTGAAGGAAGTCAGTGTATTAAATCTAGGTCTAAGTCAGACCTACATAGAGGTTTTTGTGTCATGTCTCTACGATATTCCTAACGGAAGTTAGAAGCAGTTTTGTCAGTTTTTTTCCTAGGGGGCGCTAGAGCGCAGTTTTGTTTTTTTTTGTTTTTTTTATTAAATCAAAATTTTCACCATTCCTGATGTGTGTGTCCAGTTTGGTGAGTTTTGAAGCATTTTAAGGGGGTCAAATTACAGCTCAAAGAGGCAAAAATTACATTTTTTTAATGATTTTTTTGTTTTGAAGGGGTTTTTGCCAACTTCCTGTTGATATTTGCTGAAGGAAGTCAGTGTATTAAATCTAGGTCTAAGTCAGACCTACATAGAGGTTTTCGTTTCATGTCTCTACAATATTCCTTCCGGAAGTTACAAGCAGTTTTGTCTGTGTTTTCTTCCCTAGAGCAGTTTTGTCAGTGTTATTCCTAGTGGGCGCTAGAGCACAATTTTGAGTTTTGGGGTTTGTTTTTTTTATTAGATCGCAACTTTCGCCAGTCATGATGTGTGTGTCGAGTTTGGTGAGTTTTGAAGCATTTTAAAGGGGTCAAATTACAACTCAAAGAGGCAAAAATTAAATAATGTTTAAAAAAAAAGTGACAGGTTTTTACAAAACTTTTGTTTTGAAGGGGTAATTGCCAACTTTCTGTTGATTTTTGCTGAAGGATGTCCATTATTAAAATGTAGGTCTAAGTGAGACCTACATAAAGATTTTTGTTTCATGTCTCCACGACATTCCTGCCGGAAGTTACAAGCAGTTCTGTCTGTTTTTGCCTAGGGGGCGCTAAAGCGCAATTTTGAGTTTTGGGTTGTTTTTTTTATTAGATCGCAATTTTCGCCAGTCCTGATGTGTGTGTCCAGTTTGGTGAATTTGGAAGCATTTTAAGGGGGTCAAATTACAACTCAAAGAAGCAAAAATTAAATAATGTTTGAAAAAAGGTGACAGGTTTTTACAAAACTTTTGTTTTGAAGGGGTAATTGCCAACTTCCTGTTGATTTTTCCTGAAGGATGTCAATGAAGTCCTGAAGGAACTCTCCTGACGGAATAAATAAAGTACTATCTAATTATTAAAATGTAGGTCTAAGTGAGACCTAGATAGAGGTTTTTGTTACATGTCTCTCCGACATTCCTACCGGAAGTTACAAGCAGTTTTGTCTGTGTTTTTTCTTAGGGGGCGCTAGAGCGCAATTTTTAGTTTTTTTTTTCAGTAGTTTTTTTTTACTAGATCGCAATTTTCGCCAGTCCTGATGTGTGTGTCCAGTTTGGTGAGTTTTGAAGCATTTTAAGGGGGTCAAATTACAGCTCAAAGAGGCAAAAATTACATTTTTTTAATGACTTTTTTGTTTTGAAGGGGTTTTTGCCAACTTCCTGTTGATTTTCGCTGAAGGAAGTCAGTGTATAAAATCTAGGTCTAAGTCAGACCTACATAGAGGTTTTTGTTTTATGTCTCTACGACATTCCTAACGGAAGTTACAAGCAGTTTTGTCTGTGTTTTCTTCCCTAGAGCAGTTTTGTCAGTGTTATTCCTAGTGGGCACCAGAGCACAATTTTGAGTTTTGGGGTTTGGTTTTTTTATTAGATCGCAACTTTCGCCAGTCATAATGTGTGTCGAGTTTGGTGAGTTTTGAAGCATTTTAACGGGGTCAAATTACAACTCAAAGAGGCAAAAATTAAATAATGTTTGAAAAAAGGTGACAGGTTTTTACAAAACTTTTGTTTTGAAGGGGTAGTTGCCAACTTCCTGTTGATTTTTGCTGAAGTCCTGAAGGAACTCTCCTGACGGAATAAATAAAGTACTATCTAATTATTAAAATGTAGGTCTAAGTCAGACCTACATAGAAGTTTTTGTTTCATGTCTCTCCGACCTTCCTACCGGAAGTTACAAGCAGTTTTGTCTGTTTTTTCCTAGGGGGCGCTAAAGCGCAATTTTGAGTTTTTTTTTTATTTTTGATATTAGATCACAATTTTCGTCCGTCCTGATGTGTGTGTCTAGTTTGGTGAGTTTTGAAGCATTTTAAGGGGGTCAAATTACAGCTCAAAGAGGCAAAAATGACTTTTTTTATGATTTTTTTGTTTTGAAGGGGTTTTTGCCAACTTCCTGTTGATATTTGCTGAAGGAAGTCAGTGTATTAAACCTAGGTCTAAGTCAGACCTACATAGAGGTTTTTGTGTCATGTCTCTACGATATTCCTAACGGAAGTTACAAGCAGTTTTGTCAGTTTTTTTCCTAGGGGGCGCTAGAGCGCAGGTTTTTTTTTTGTTTGTTTTTTTATTAAATCAAAATTTTCACCAGTCCTGATGTGTGTGTCCAGTTTGGTGAGTTTTGAAGCATTTTAAGGGGGTCAAATTACAGCTCAAAGAGGCAAAAATGACATTTTTTAATGAATTTTTTGTTTTGAAGGGGTTTTTGCCAACCTCCTGTTGATATTTGCTTAAGGAAGTCAGTGGATAAAATCTAGGTCTAAGTGAGACCTACATAGCGGTTTTCGTTTTATGTCTCTACAATATTCCTAACGGAAGTTACAAGCAGTTTTGTCTGTGTTTTTTCCTAGGGGGCGCTAGAGCGCAATTTTAAGTTTTTTTTTTTTTGTGTGTTTTTTTTTTATTAGATCGCAATTTTCACCAGTCCTGATGTGTGTGTCCAGTTTGGTGAGTTTTGAAGCATTTTAAGGGGGTCAAATTACAGCTCAAAGAGGCCAAAATGACATTTTTAATGATTTTTTTGTTTTGAAGGGGTTTTTGCCAACGTCCTGTTGATTTTTGCTGAAGGATGTCAATTATTAAAATGTAGGTCTAAGTGAGACCTACATAGAGATTTTTGTTTCGTGTCTCTACGACATTCCTACCGGAAGTTACAAGCAGTTTTGTCTGTGTTTTTTTCCAAGGGGGCGCTAGATCGCCATTTTGAGTTTTTTTTTTAAATTTATTTATTAAATCATAATTTTTACCAGTCCTGATGTGTGTGTCCAGTTTGGTGAGTTTTGAAGCATTTTAAGGGGGTCAAATTACAGCTCAAAGAGACAAAAATTACTTTTTTTTTATGAATTTTTTGTTTTGAAGGGGTTTTTGCCAACGTCCTGTTGATTTTTGCTGAAGGAAGTTGGTGTATAAAATCTAAGTCTAAGTCAGACCTACATAGAGGTTTTCGTTTCATGTCTCTACGATATTCCTAATGGAAGTTACAAGCCGTTTTGTCTGTGTTTTTTCCTAGGGGGCGCTAGAGCTCAATTTTGAGTTTTGGGGTTTGGTTTTTTATTAGATGGCAATTTTTGCCAGTCCTCATGTGTGTGTAAAATTAGGTGAGTTTTAAAGTATGTTAAGGGGGTCAAATTACAGCTCGAAGAGGACCCTATCGTATTTATAGAAACACAATATGGTCTTTTGTCCCAAAGGGACATTCGGTCCCTAAATAAAGGACTGAAAGGCCGTCTTTGCTCTCCCCGCAGGTTCGTGTTCACCAAGAGGTCCGTGGAAAGCACCCACTCCTCCCACGGCAACCTGTCGCAGGCCTCCTTCACCTCCTGCGACGTCCTCAGCGGGGACGAGGTGGACAGTCCGCTGCACCGGCCCAGGATCGGCGAGTTGAGGTCCAACAGCAGCACGGACATTCAAGGTGCCAAATGAGCGTGGACCGTGGCGACACACTGGCGCTACAGAACCTCTAACCTTCGTAATTCCTGCAGGGCTGAGAAGCCAAGCCCCGCTCCGAGCCTGGACATCCAGTAGTCCAAGCAGCCAGGGGGGGATGTGCAGCGACTCCGAGAGCGCTGGAGGCAGCAGTGAGTCCAGGTCCATGGACTCCCCTTCGGCCAGTCCAGGTCAGTGCACTGCAAAAAGTCAGTGTTCAAAAACAAGAAAAAAAATACAAAAAATGAGGGGTATTTTATTTGAACTAAGCAACATTTTCCTGCCAAAAGAACAAGAAAATTTGGCTTGTCAAGACTTTCCAAAACAACCCAAAAATACTTTTAAATAAGTATATTCTCACTAATAACAAGTGCAATTTTCTTGGTAGAAAAAAAATACCTTTTTGCTCAATATGTTGAAAAATATTCTTAAAAATGCTAGTGCCATTATCTCGACATCATATGCGCTCGGCATTACATTTCTTCAAACCAGCAAACTTACACTAAAAACGTGTTTATTGTTCTTAATGGAAAGGCAACAAGGCAACCGCTTGTTACTCTCACACTGCAAAAAGTCAGTGTTCAAAAACAAGAAAAAAAATGCAAAAATGAGGGGTATTTTACTGGAACCAAGCAAAATTATCTGCCAATAGAAGAAGAAAATTTGGCTTGTCAAGACTTTCCAAAACAAGTAAAATGAGCTAACCTCAATGAACACATAATTACCTTAAAATAAGTATATTCTCCCTAATAACAACTGTACTACTATACGAGTTTGTACACTGCAAAAAGTCAGTGTGCAAAAACAAGAAAAAAAATAAATAAATTTGGGTTATTTTACTGAACTAAGCAAAATTATCTGCCAATAGAACAAGAAAATTTGGCTTGTCAATACTTTCCAAAACAACCCAAAAATACTTTAAAATAAGTATATTCTCACTAATAACAAGTGCACTTTTCTTGGTAGAAAAAAAAAGAGACGTTTTTGCTCAATATGTTGAAAAATATTCTTAAAAATGCTAGTGCCATTATCTCGACATCATGATATGCGCTCGGCATTACATTTCTTCAAACCAGCAAACTTACACTAAAAACTTGTTTATTGTTCTTCATGGAAAGGCAACAAGGCAACCGCTTCAAAAACAAGAAAAAAATTACAAAAATGAGGGGTATTTTACTTAAATTATCTGCCAATAGAACAAGAAAATTCATCTTGTCGCAGGGGCCACATTTAGAGAAAAAAAATATGTGTCTGGGAGCCGGCATATCTATTTTTCGGCACACTAATACAAAACTTTGCAATAATGTCTGATTGAATGCTAAAAACGTTATGTTGAAAAATTTTCTTAAATAAAGTAAATGCTAGTGCCATTACCTTGAGATAACGATATGCGCTTGGCATCACAATTTTTTTTTTCATGCATGAAGTAAGAAATTATTACTTTAAAAAAGCAGTTTTATACTTGTGGGTGTTGTTGACACAGCTTTGCAACAGTTGATATTCTAGTTTCAAGCATGTTTGACTCAATATGGGTCATCAAATCTCAGCAACAAGCTGTAATATCTTACTGAGATCATTTAGAACCAAAACACTTAAAACAAGTAAAACACTAACATAAAATCTGCTTAGTGAGAAGAATGATCTTATTAGACAGAAAATAAGCAAATATCACCTTTATTTGAGAAATTTCATCTTACTTTGATTTCGGTTTTTACAGTTCAGCCATACAGGTCACACTGAGGGTGGCCGTATAAACAACTTTAACACTGTGAACCCACACCAAACAAGAATGACAAACACATTTCGGGAAAACATCCGCACCGTAACACAACATAAACACAACATAAACACAACAGAACAAATACCCAAATCCCTTTGCAGCAATAACTCTTCGGGACGCCTCAAGATACTACAGCTTGTTTCCGACATTTTATGACCTATTTTGAGTAAAATATGCTTGAAACTATTTTTGTCCAAGTGTCCAAAACACAGCCAGCAATGGTGCACAGGAAGGCGGGGAAGAAGAGGGGGAAAAGGCGGCCAAAATGTTCATAAGTCCCAATTGTGTCCAAAATACCTCCCCGGGTTCCAGTCCCACAAGTCCCGGGATACAAAAAATGTCCAAAACGCACCCAGCTAAGTCCCACGGGAAGAAAGGGGAAAAATGAGAAAAGTCGGCAAAAGTCCCCCATAGTTTTCAAAATTTCTACCAAGGTTTGAGTCCCAACCGGGTTCGAGGTTGAGTTTGAGTGCACACTCGAACCCGGGTGGGACTTTTGAACATTTCACCGACTTTTCTCCCCACCTTCCCGTGGGACTTTGCTGGGCGTGTTTTGGACATCTTGGGCATCCCGGCCGGCGGCGGAACTTGTGGGACTCGAACCTGTGTAGGTATTTTGAAAATTTTTGGGACTTTTGCTGACTTTTCCAACTTTAATCCCCTCCTCCCCATGGGACTCGGCTGGGTGTGTTATGGACATTTTGGGCATCCCGGGACTTGCGCGGCCATACATAAGATTGTATACTTGTTTTAAGTGTTTAGGTCCTAAATGATCTCAGTAATTTGACCCCCTTAACATGCTTCAAAACTCACCAAATTTGACACACACGTCGGTATAGCAAACCTTCCCAACATATTAAGCAACCAATCCCCCAAAAAGAAAATTGCGCTCTAGCGCCTCCTAGGAAAAAATTACAGACAAAACGGCATGTAACTTCTGTTAGGAATGTCATAGCGACATGAAACAAAATCTCCTATGTAGGTCTGACTTGGACCCAATTTTCATACACTCACTTCTTTCAGCAAAAATCTACAGGAAGTTGGCAAAAACCCCTTCAAAATCAAATTTTCGCAAAAAATGCAATTTTTGCCTCTTTGCGCTGTAATTTGACCCCTTTTAAAATGCTTCAAAAGTCACCAAACTTGGCGCACACATAAGGACTGGCGAATATTGCGATCTAATGAGAAAAACCAAACCCCAAAACTCAAAATTGCGCTCTAGCGCTATTTTTGAATAAAACACTGAAAAAACTGCTCCTAGGAAGAAAACACAGACAAAACTGTTTGTAACTTCCGGTAAGAATGTCGGAGGGACGTGAAACAAACACCTCTATGTAGGTCTCGCTTAGACCTACATTTCATAGTTTGACAACCCCCAACAAAAATCAACAGGAAGTTTGCATTCCCCCCTTCAAAACCCAAGTTTTGTAAAAACCGGTCACCTTTCTTCAAACATTATCTCCTCTGAGTGCGTTTGTTGTTTTGGCTTCAAGCTCGCACAGGAGAGAAATTGAACCTTTCTGATTAAAAGTATCGAACAGAGTTTTGATAAGTTCTCAGGTTTTGATTTTACGCGCCTTCAAAGAACCCCTGTGCAAAGTCTCCTAAAAAATGTCATTTTTGCCTCTTTGAGCTGTTATTTGACCCCCTTAAAATGCTTCTAAACTCACCAAACTTGACACACACATCAGGTCTGGCAAAAATTGCGATCTGATGAAAAAAACCTAACCTCAAAACTCAAAATTGCGCTCTACCGCCCCCCTAGGAATACAACACGGACAAACTGCTCCTAGGAAGAAAACACAGACAAAACTGCTTGTAACTTCCGGTAGGAATGTCAGAGAGACATGAAACAAAAAAACACTATGTAGGTCTCACTTAGACCTACATTTTAATAATTAACATACTTTAGGAAAAATCAACAGGAAGTTTGATATTTTCACTTCAATACAACAACTGCATTACTTTCACAATGCATTAGATTCTCAAAATAGTGGCTCCAAGGCGTCTTCTGACGCTTATCCGGCCGTGGGTCTCGGGGGCAGCGGCCAAAGGCGGACCCGACCAACTCTGCTTGCAGCTTTAATTCGGGACCGCAATGTCCCTTTGGTACAATAGGGACAGAGGACCCTATTGTATTTCGTATTCTGCACCTTCGCGCCATAATTTGGCCCCCTTAACATGCTTCAAAGCTCACCAAATTTCACATACACATCGGTATGGCAAACCTTCCCAACTTATTTAGCAACCAAACCCCCCCAAAAAAATTGCGCTCTTGCGCTTCCTAGGGAAAAAAAAAACACACTACTTGTAACTTCCGTTAACAATGTCGTAGAGACATCAAACAAAAACCTCTATGTAGGACTGACTTAGACCTACATTTTATAATTTTACCTTCTAGGGCAAAAATCAACAGAAAGTTGGCAAAAACCCCTTCAAAACAAAATGTTCCTAAAAAATGCTATTTTTGCCTCTGTGAGCTGTAATTTGACCCCCTTAAAATGATTCAAAACTCACCAATTTGGACACACACATCAGGACTGGCAAAAAATTGCGATCTAATAAAAAACCAAACCCCAAAACTCAAAATTGCGCCCTAGCGCAATTTTGGAATAAAACACAGAAAAAACTGCTCCTAGGAAGTTACAGACAAAACTCCTTGTAACTTCCGGTAGGAATGTCGGAGAGACATGAAACGAAAACCTCTATGTAGGTCTCACTTAGACCTACATTTTAATAAATGCAATCCTTCAGCAAAAATCTACAAGAAGTTGGCAATTACCCCTTCAAAACAAAAGTTTTGTAAAAACCTGTCACCTTTTTTCAAACATTATCTCCTCTGAGCGCGTTGGTCGTTTCGGCTTCAAACTCGCACAGGAGAGCGATTGAACCCTTCTGATTAAAAGTTATTCACAGAGTTTTAATAACTGCTCCGGTTTTGATTTTAGGCGCCTTCAAAGAACCCCTGCACAAAGTTTCCTAAAAAATTGAATTTTTGCCTCTTTGAGCTGTAATTTGACCCCCTTAAAATGCTTCAAAGTGCAAATTAAAGCTCTCCTATGCAAAGCGAAAGCCATTTATCAACAACATCCAGAAACGCCGAGCTGTAATTTGACCCCTTTAACATGCTTCAAAACTCACCAGATTTTACACACACATCAGGACTGGCGAAAATTGCCATCTAATATAAAATCAAACCCCAAAAATCAAAATTGCGCACTAGTGCCCCCTAGGAAAAAACACAGACAAAACTACTAGTAACTTTCGTTAGGAATGTCGTACGGACATGAAACAAAAACCTCTATGTTGGTCTGACTTACACCTACATTTCATACACTCACTTCCTTCAGCAAAAATCAACAGAAAGTGTGCAAAAAACCCTTCAAAACAAAATTTTCCGCAAAAAATTATTTTTTGCCAGTGTGTCGATGTTAAGATATTACGCAGAGTTGGTAAGTCTATCTGTTTGCTAATAGAAGATGCATGGATAGTACCTACTAACGCTTATCTGGGTTTGGGTCGCGGGGGCAGCAGCCAAAGGCGGACCCGACCAACGCTGCTTGCAGCTTTAATTTTTTCTTGTTTTTGAACACTGACTTTTTTGCAGTGTGCACTAAAAGACCCGATATGTCTCATCACAGGTGACTTCAAGCGACGTCTGCCCAGGACCCCCTCCACTGGCACCATGTCTTCCGCAGACGACCTGGATGAGAGAGAACCTCCGTCGCCTTTAGACAACGGTAAGACTAGTCCCTGCTGGCTCAGTTCTTCTCAAATATTTTCTTCTGGAGTCACAGAAGACTTTCATGAAGATGTTCCCGGCCTTCAGCTGAGGCAGATCCTGACCTTCTCTTCTGTTTATTCGTGAGGGTGTTCTGTGAAAGTAATGCTAGGGACCATCCGTAACGGGAGGCCATGTTTTGAGCTGGTGTTCCGTTGTGGAATTCTCTCCCTGCCACGTGGGAGGCTCGGTTTTCCATCCCCGGCCAGTGCAATAAACATAAGTCTCCAGTGGTCCCGTGGTTGGAATTCTCACCGCTGTGGCCCAGTTACAATTGCAGGTCAGGGAGCTTGCTTGTACAGTCAAGTCATTGTTTCTGGAGCTCAATCTTTTGGAGTAGACCAGGGGTCGGGAACCTTTTTGGCTGAGAGAGCCATGAAAGCCAAATATTTCAAAATGTATTTCCGTGAGAGCCATATCATGTTTTTTAACACTGAATACAACTAAATGCGTGCATTTTTAAGTAAGACCAACATTTTTAGAGTATAAAAAGTCTCTTATTCTTTTTAATAACATTGTTATTCCGAAGCTAACCAATAATAAATCAAATGTCATGTCTGTTGATCGTGTTTTTGTTTGGCCATGTGCTGTTTGTCCTTTGGACTCTTTAAGTTCCTGTTTTTTTCCACTCCCTTGTCTGGTTTCCTTGTTTACTCATTTTGTCCACCTGTCTCTGGTGGACAAAACGCCCGCTCACCTGCTTCCCGGGCAGTATTTAAGCTTGTCTTTGCCAGGCAGTCGACCAATGTGATCTTTTCTTGCTCTGTGCTGACTTGTTTCATGCCTTTGCCATAGTTTCGTGCTTCATGCCATGCCAAGTCAGTTTTGTTTGATTTATGTTCATAGTCTGTTTATGCGTTAGCTTTCTTCCTTAGCCCAAGTTGTGCTAAGGATTTTTTGTTTGTATCTTTTTTTAGTTTAAATTAAGTCCATGTTTTTACTTAAATGCCATGTCCCGAGTAGTCTGTCTGCCTTCCCCCCATCGTGACATAAAATACTTCTCACCATTAATGCGACTTCTTGAACAGGTGCGGTAGGAAACGGATGGATGGATTTAAATGCATGAGAATGTTTTATATTTTGAACGTTATTTTTAGCACTGTGAATTAACTCATAATTATCGTGTTAAGCAATGGCAGCTAAGATTTATCTGAGAGCCAGATGCAGTCATCAAAAGAGTCACATCTGGGTCTAGAGCCATAGGTTCCCTACCCCCGGAGTAGACTCTGGACCGTGGGCAGCTTTAAAGGGAGAATACTGGACCATAGTGGTACAGACCCTTTACTCTGACATCCCACCAATTAACAGACAAGTATCCTATAAGTCAGGCCTGGGCAATTATTTTGACTCGGGGGCCACATTTAAAGAAATAAATGTGTCTGGGGGGCCAGTATATTTATTTGTAGGAAAACTAATACAAAACCTCACAATAATGTTTGATTGAATGCTAAAAACCTTGTGATAGACCGCCTTAAAAAACATAATTTTAGATTTTTCTATGAAGGACATACTTGCCAACCTTGAGATCTCCGATTTCGGGGGGTGGGGCGTGGTTAATCAATCAATCAATCAATGTTTATTTATATAGCCCCAAATCACAAATGTCTCAAAGGACTGCACAAATCATTACGACTACAACATCCTCGGAAGAACCACAAAAGGGCAAGGAAAACTCACACCCAGTGGGCAGGGAGAATTCACATCCAGTGGGACGCCAGTGACAATGCTGACTATGAGAAACCTTGGAGAGGACCTCAGATGTGGGCAACCCCCCCCCTCTAGGGGACCCGAAAGCAATGGATGTCGAGCGGGTCTAACATGATACTGTGAAAGTTCAATCCATAGTGGCTCCAACACAGCCGCGAGACTTCAGTTCAAAGCGGATCCAAGACAGCAGCCAGAGTCCCGTCCACAGGAAACCATCTCATTCGGAGGCGGATCAGCAGCGTAGAGATGTCCCCAACCGATACACAGGCGAGCGGTCCATCCTGGGTCTCGACTCTGGACAGCCAGTACTTCATCCATGGTCATCGGACCGGACCCCCTCCACAAAGGAGGGGGGGACATAGGAGAAAAAAAGAAAAGAAGCGGCAGATCAAGTGGTCTAAAAAGGAGGTCTATTTAAAGGCTAGAGTATACAGATGAGTTTTGAGGTGAGACTTAAATGCTTCTACTGACCTTAGGGCACGTCCGACCGGTAGGAGGCCATGGGGAAGACCCAGGACACGTTGGGAAGACTAGTCTGGTCTGGGAATGCTTCGGGATCCCCCGGGAAGAGCTGGATAAAGTAACTGGGGAGAGGGAAGTCTGGGCTTCCCTGCTTAGGCTGCTGCCCCCGCGACCTGACCTGGGATAAGCGGAAGAAGATGAACGGATGGATATTCCGATTAATGCATTATCGGGGACGGCGTGGCCGTGCCAGCAAACTGAGGGTTCCTGGTTCAATCCCCACCTTGAGCAAGACACTTCACCCTTGCTCCTGTTGGGTGCTGGTTAGGGCCTTGCATGGCAGCTCCCTCCATCAGTGTGTGAGTGGGTCAAGTAGAAAAGCGCTATACAAGTATAACCCATTTACCCATTATGCAAATTTGCAGGTCTGGCAGAGATGGTGACGGAGACGGCAAGCTCTCCCGGCCCTTTCCGAAACACTCAAATGTCCAAAGCCGCCCAAACGCACAAGCTGAGGAAGCTCCGAGCACCGTCCAAATGTCGGGAGTGCGACAGCCTGGTGGTCTTCCACGGGGCCGAGTGCGAGGAGGTACCGGCTCTCATTTAGGGACGTCCCGCGCCTTCAGCAATGTGTGACGTCAACTTTTTTTTTCTTCTTCTTCCTCTCAGTGCTCTCTGGCCTGCCACAAAAAGTGTCTGGAAACGCTGGCCATCCAGTGTGGACATAAAAAGCTGCAAGGCAGGTTGCAGCTCTTCGGCATCAGCTTCGCCCAGGCGGCTAAGAACAGCGCCGACGGGATCCCCTTTATCATCAAAAAGTGCACCTCCGAGATAGAAAGCCGCGCCCTCAACATCAAGGTAGGACGATGTCCGTCTCTGCGGATGCGGAGCAGAAGTAACATCTTATTTTTTCTTTCCTAGGGCATTTACCGTGTGAACGGCGCCAAGTCGCGCGTGGAGAAGCTCTGCCAGGCGTTCGAAAACGGCAAAGACTTGGTGGAGCTGTCTGACCTCTCGCCGCACGACATCAGCAACGTCCTCAAGCTCTACCTGAGACAGGTCAGTTCTTCTTATGGACGTAGGAAACTCAATATATACATAACACCTGTAACCAGGTTCCATAATAGCACCGGTGCCAACGTAAACAGTGGAAACCAGACTGGAAATAGAAGCTACCGTATTTCCGGGTATATAGTATGCACCTGACTAGAATTACTGCCGGGTCAAACTCGTTTCACAAAATAATTAGCGCATGCTTAGTATTACTGCCGGTTCAGGATTAACGCCGGGTCAAACTCGTTTCGCAAAATATTATTTTTATTAGCGCATGTCTCGAATTTCCGCCGGGTCAAACTCGTTTTGCAAAATATTTTTTTTATTAGCGCATGTCTAGAATTTCCGCCGGGTCAAACTCGTTTCGCAAAATATTATTTTTATTAGCGCATGTCTCGAATTTCCGCCGGGTCAAACTCGTTTCACGAAATATTATTTTTATTGGCGCATGTCTCGAATTTCCACCGGGTCAAACTCGTCACGTCACGGGTGACACTTCCCCTGTCATCATTTTCAGAATAAAAAATGCAAAAATGAGGGGTATTTTACTTGAACTAAGCAAAATTATCTGCTAATAGAACAAGAACATTTGGCTTGTCAAGAATTTCCAAAACAAGTGAAATCAGCTAACCTCAATGAACCCCAAAATACCTTAAAATAAGTATATTCTCACTAATAATGTCATGTTCTGTGGTCATGTTTTGTTTCGTTATGTTCTGTTGGTTTAAGACTCTTTTTAGTTCCTGTTTTGTCACCATGATGACCGATTAGTTCACCTGTACTCATGTGGACTCCCGCGCTTGATTTGTTTAGTACTCACGCACCTGTATTAATCATGTCACTATTATTTGAGCTTGTAGTTGCCAGGCAGTCATTGTTGTTGCTCCATGCTTTGTTCACTCTGGTTATGTATCGCTCTGCTCATTTCCTTCTAAATAAGTTTTGTTTATTCATGTCACGTTTAGCGAGTCTTTTGTTTCATATCCATAGTTTTGCCTTTGTGGTAGTTTTGCCAAGTTTGTTCTCTGCCTTGTGCGCGCCTTTAGTTTGCACTTTTTTTTTAATAGATAAAATAAAAAATATCTTTACCTTCACGCCATGTCCCGTCACCTTCCTTTGCATTCCGGGAAAACAAACCACACCTTTGCCCCCGTTTTGACAAATAACTGTACTATTATATGAGTACGTATTATCTATTGTTTCATTAAAAATAAAACGGCAAAGTCCATTTGGCTGTCGTCTCTTTTAATATGAGACACAATTGTGTCAAAGTCATGAATTGTGTTTTTCATGCTTGAAGTAAGAAATTATTACTTTAAAACAGTAGTTTTATACTTGTGAGTGTTGATGTTCTAGTTTCAAGCATGTTTTACTCAATATAGGTCATCAAAGCTGTAATATCTTACTGAGATCATTTAGGACCAAAACACTTAAAACAAGTAAAAGACTCTAACATACAAACCCCGTTTCCATATGAGTTGGGAAATTGTGTTAGATGTAAATATAAACAGAATACAATGATTTGCAAATCATTTTCAACCCATATTCAGTTGAATATGCTACAAAGACAACATATTTCATGGCTGCAACACGTGCCAAAGTAGTTGGGAAAGGGCATGTTCACCACTGTGTTACATCACCTTTTCTTTTAACAACACTCAATAAACGTTTGGGAACTGAGGAAATTGTTGAAGCTTTAAAGTGGAACTATTTCCCATACTTGTTTTATGTAGAGCTTCAGTCCTTCAACAGTCCGGGGTCTTGTTGTCGTATTTTACGCTTCATAATGCGCCACACATTTTCCATGGTAGACAGGTCTGGACTGCAGGCAGGCCAGGAAAGTACCCGCACTCTTTTTTTTACGAAGCCACGCTGTTGTAACTCGTGGCTTGGCATTGTCTTGCTGAAATAAGCAGGGGCGTCCATGATAATGTTGCTCGGATGACAACATATGTTGCTCCAAAACCTGTATGGACCATTCAGCATTAATGGTGCCTTCACAGATGTGTAAGTTACCCATGCCTTGGGCACTAATGCACCCCCATACCATCACAGATGCTGGCTTTTGAACTTTGCGCCTGTAACAATCCGGATGGTTATTTTCCTCTTTGTTCCGGCCACAGTTTCCGAATATAATTTGAAATATGGACTCGTCAGACCACAGAACACTCTTCCACTTTGCATCAGTCCATCTTAGATGAGCTCAGGGCCCAGTGAAGCCAGCGGCGTTCCTGGGTGTTGTTGATAAATGGGTTTTGCTTTAAATGGGTTGTACTTGTATAGCGCTTTTCTACCTTCAAGGTACTCAAAGCGCTTTGACACTACTTCCACATTTACCCATTCACACACACATTCACACACTGATGGAGGGAGCTGCCATGCAAGGCGCCAACCAGCACCCATCAGGAGCTAGGGTGAAGTGTCTTGCTCAGGACACAACGGACGTGACGAGGTTGGTACTAGGTGGGAATTGAACCAGGGACCATCGGGTTGCACACGGCCACTATTCCACTGCGCCACGACGTCCCCATATAGAGTTTTAACTTGCACTTACAGATGTAGCAACCAACTGTAGTTACTGACAGTGGTTTTATGAGGTGTTCCTGAGCCCATGTGGTGATATCCTTTACACACTTATGTCGGTTTTTGGTGCAGTACCGCCTGAGGGGTCAAAGGTCTGTAATATTATCGCTTATGTGCAGGGATTTCTCCTGATTCTCTGAACCTTTTGATGATTTTACGGACCGTAGATGGTAAAATATGTTGTTTTTGTAGCATATTCAACTGAATATGGGTTGAAAATGATTTGCAAATCATTGTATTCTGTTTATATTTACATCTAACACAATTTCCCAACTCATTCGGGGTTTGTTTAATCTGCTTTGTGAGAAGAATTATCTTATCAGACAGAAAATAAGCAAATATCACCCTTATTTGAGATATTTAATCTTACTTGGATTTCACTTTTTGCGGTGTACCAGTGAGGCATAACACATAACTTGCAAAGTAGTGAGTTGTTTATTTTAGTTGTTCAAAAAAATAACTCGGTCCAAAGATTTCAGCGTTTAAAAGTACTTTTTTAAAAACATTCAACAATACATGAGCAAATAATGATAACATGATCATTTTGGTCACCATAGCCATTTTATGACATTTTCAGCATTGGTACATCGCTACAAGAGACTGAATGTTGGAATCTCTGTTACATCATCTCTGTGGTGTTTGCATGTTCTACCCGCCCTGGTGTGGGTTGTCCACCACACCGCAAAACACTCTAAATTGAGACTCCAAAGCCTGGTGTGTACTCTCGCGTCACATAACTCGCGTCTCCTCCTCTGACGACGACGACGGGTCTTGTTTGATTTATAGTTCTTCCGTGGGTGGGGGGTTGGCGCCAGAGTATATTCCAGGCTTAAATTGTCCGTTAGTATGAATGACATGTGACTAGTCGAGGGTGGACCCCACCCATGCTTGCCAACCTTGAGACCTCCGGTTTCGGGGGGAGTATATTTACAGCTAGAATTCACCAAGTCAAGTATTTCATATATATATATATATATATATATATATATATATATATATATATATATATTAGGGGTGAGGGAAAAAATCGATTCGATGACCGATTAGTTCACCTGTACTCATTTGGAGTCCCGCCCCTGATTTTTTTAGTACTCACGCACCTGTATTAATCATGTCACTATTATTTAAGCTTGTAGTTGCCAGGCAGTCATTGTTGTTGCTCCATGCTTTGTTCACTCTGGTTATGTATCGCTCTGCTCATTTCCTGCCGAGTAAGTTTTGTTTATTCATGTCACGTTTAGCGAGTCTTTTGTTTCATATCCATAGTTTTGCCTTTGTGGTAGTTTTGTCAAGTTTGTTCTCTGCCTTTTGTTAGCACTTTTTTTTTGTATAGATAAATTAAAATATATGTTCACCTTCACGCCATGTCCCGTCACCTTCCTTTGCATTCCGGGAAAACAAACCACACCTTTGCCCCCGTTTTGACAAATAACTGTACTATTATACGAGTACGTATTTTCTATTGTTTCATTGAAAATAAAACAGCAAAGTCCATTTGGCTGTCATCTGTTTTAAAAATGAGACACAATTGTGTCAAAGTTATGAATTGTGTTTTTCATGCTCGAAGTAAGAAATTATTACTTTAAAAAAGTTGTTTTATACTTGTGAGGGGAAAAAATCGATTCGAATACGAATCGCGATTCTCAAGTTGTGCGATTCAGAATTTATTCTCATTTTCAAAAAAAATCCAAATTTTGGGGGGGGGATTTTTTTTTTTTACAATCCAACAAAACACTACACAGCAACACCATAACAATGCAATCCGATTCCAAAACCGAACCTGACCCAGCAACACTCAACAACTGCAATAAACAGAGCAATTGAGAGGAGAAACAAACACCACACAGAACAAACCAAAATGAATATTATCAACAACAGTATCAATATTAGTTATAATTTCAGCATAGCAGGGATTAAAAATCCCTCGTTGACATTATCATTAGACATTTATAAAAATAATAAAAAATAACAATAGTGTCACAGTGGCTTACAACACACTGTGTCCAATGTTTTCACAAAGATGAAATAAGTCATATTTTTGGTTCGTTTAATAGTTAAAACACATTTACATTATTGCAATCAGTTGATAAAACATTGTCCTTTAGAATTATAAAAGCTTTTATTTAAAAAAAAATCTACTACTGTGCTAGCATGTCAGCAGACTGGGGTAGATCCTGCTGAAATCCTATGTATTGAATGAATACAGAATCCTTTTGAATCGGGAAATATATCGTTTTTGAATAGAGAATCGCATTGAATTGAAAAAAAATCGATTTTAAATCGAATCGTGATCCCAAGAATCGATATTGAATCGAATCGTGGGACACCCAAAGATTCGCAGCCCTAATACCTACCCAGGTTCGAGTCCCACCCGGGTTCGAGTGCCACAAGTCTTAAGACTTGTGGCACTCGAACCTGGGTGGGATTTTTGAACATTTTACCGATTTTGTCCAATGTTTTCACAAAGATAAAATAAGTCATATTTTTGGTTCGTTTAATAGTTAAAACAAATTTACATTATTGCAATCAGTTGATAAAACATTGTCCTTTACAATTATAAAAGCTTTTATTTAAAAAAAATCTACTACTCTGCTAGCATGTCAGCAGACTGGCGTAGATCCTGCTGAAATCTATGTATTGAATGAATACAGAATCCTTTTGAATCGGGAAAAATATCGTTTTTGAATAGAGAATCGTGTTGAATTGAAAAAAAATCGATTTTGAATCGAATCATGACCCCAAGTATCGATATTGAATCGAATCGTGGGACACCCAAAGATTCGCAGCCCTAATACCTACCCAGGTTCGAGTCCCACCCAGGTTCGAGTGCCACAAGTCTTAAGACTTGTGGCACTCGAACCTGGGTGGGATTTTTGAACATTTTACCGATTTTGTCCAATGTTTTCACAAAGATAAAATAAGTCATATTTTTGGTCCGTTTAATAGATAAAACTAATTTACATTATTGTAATCAGTTGATAAAACACTGTCCTTTACAATTATAAAAGCTTTTATTTAAAAAAAATCTACTACTCTGTTAGCATGTCAGCAGACTGGGGTAGATCCTGCTGAAATCTATGTATTGAATGAATACAGAATCCTTTTGAATCAGAAAAATATCGTTTTTGAATCGAGAATCGTGTTGAATCGAAAAAAATCGATATATTATCGAATCGTGACCCCAAGAATCGATATTGAATCGAATCGTGGGACACCCAAAAATTCGCAGCCCTAATACCTACCCAGGTTCGAGTCCCACCCGGGTTCGAGTGCCACAAGTCTTAAGACTTGTGGCACTCGAACCTGGGTGGGATTTTTGAACATTTTACCGATTTTGTCCAATGTTTTCACAAAGATGAAATAAGTCATATTTTTGGTTCGTTTAATAGTTCAAACAAATTTACATTATTGCAATCAGTTGATAAAACATTGTCTTTTATCATTCTAAAAGCTTTTTACAAAAATCTACTACTCTGTTAGCATGTCAGCAGACAGGGGTAGATCCTGCTGATATCTATGTATTGAATGAATACAGAATCCTTTTGAATCAGAAAAATATCGTTTTTTAATCAAAAATCGTGTTGAATCGAAAAAAATCGATATATTATCGAATCGTGACCCCAAGAATCGATATTGAATCGAATCGTGGGACACCCAAAGATTCGCAGCCCTAATACCTACCCAGGTTCGAGTCCCACCCAGGTTCGAGTGCCACAAGTCTTAAGACTTGTGGCACTCGAACCCGGGTGGGATTTTTGAACATTTTACCGATTTTGTCCAATGTTTTCACAAAGATAAAATAAGTCATATTTTTGGTTCGTTTAATAGTTAAAACAAATTTACATTATTGTAATCAGTTGATAAAACATTGTCCTTTACAATTATAAAAGCTTTTATTTAAAAAAAATCTACTACTCTGTTAGCATGTCAGCAGACTGGGGTAGATCCTGCTGAAATCTATGTATTGAATGAATACAGAATCCTTTTGAATCGGGAAAAATATCGTTTTTGAATAGAGAATCGTGTTGAATTGAAAAAAATTGATTTTGAATCGAATCGTGACCCCAAGTATCGATATTGAATCGAATCGTGGGACACCCAAACATTCGCAGCCCCAATACCTATCCAGGTTCGAGTCCCACCCAGGTTCGAGTGCCACAAGTCTTCAGACTTGTGGCACTCGAACCTGGGTGGGATTTTTGAACATTTTACCGATTTTGTCCAATGTTATCACAAAGATAAAATAAGTCATATTTTTGGTTCGTTTAATAGTTAAAACAAATTTACATTATTGCAATCAGTTGATTAAAACATTGTCCTTTACAATTATAAAAGCTTTTTTTTTTTTAAATCTACTACTCTGCTAGCATGTCAGCAGACTGGGGTAGATCCTGCTGAAATCTATGTATCGAATGAATACAGAATCCTTTTGAATCGGAATTATATCGTTTTTGAATCAAGAATCGTGTTGAATCGAAAAAAATCGATACATTATCGAATCGTGACCCCAAGAATCGATATTGAATCGAATCGTGGGACACCCAAAGATTCTCAGCCCTAATTATATATATATATATATATATATATATATATATATATATATATATATATATATATATATATATATATATATATACAGACATAAGACCTTCAGTGAATTCAAGCTATATATATATATATATTTATTTTATACGTATATATATATATATATATATACATATATATATATATATATAAGTAATACTTTAATTTCAGTGTTCAAGCTATATATATATATTTATCTTATTTTACTTATATATATATATATATATATATATATATATATATAAGAAATACTTGAATTTCAGTGTTAATTTATTTACACATATACACACACATAACACATTTCTTCACATTGTTGAGTTAAGGGTTGAATTGTCCATCCTTCTTCTATTCTCCGTCACTATTTTTCTAACCATATGCATGTACAGTAGATGGCAGTATTGCCCTGTTTAAGAGTGTCACAACATTGCTGTTGACGGCAGACGAACTGCTTTACGGGTAGACAAAAACGTGACGGCTGTTGTTGTGTGTGGTTTTACCACGCTGGGAGGAGGTTAATGAAACTGCCTAACAATAAGAAACCAAGAACTTGCCATCGATCATTCTACAGTTATAACGTCATTGGGCAGACACGCTGTTTATATTGTGGAACAGCGGATTAGTTTCAAGAGAAAATTTGTTTTCGGGAGAGGCGCTAAATTTCGGGAGTCGCCCGGAAAATCCGGGAGGGTTGGCAAGTATGACCCCACTTCTCTTAAAAACTCAGCTGGGATAGGCTCCAGCTTACACATGACCCCGGTTTAGAAAATGTATGCCGAGTCGTAGCGACCCCCAGATTACATGCCAGTGAGCTGGATGATAACAGAGCCATCTGATTGGACGAGACGGTATGAAATAGTGCTTTGATGTTTTAGTAACAAAAACACATTGTTTTGTGTGCAGTTACCAGAGCCGCTAATCCTTTACCGCCACTACAACGACTTCATCGGCCTGGCCAAGGAGTACCAGAGGGCGGTGGTGGAAGAGGCCGACGCCCTGCAGAGCGCACAGGTGGAAGGGGAGAAGCCCAGCAGCCCGAGCGTCCACCTCAACCGTGCGGTCCTGCGGATCAGGGACCTGCTGCGTCAACTGCCCGCCGCCAACTACCGCACTCTGCATTACCTCATAGCGCACCTGAACAGGTACGGACTTATCCCACGAACACTACACTGCAAAAAGTGACATCTAAGTAAGGTTAAATATATCCAATAAGTGTGATATTTGCTTCTTTTCTGTCTGATAATATAGAGTGGGGCAAAAAAGTATTTAGTCAGCCAGCGATTGTGCAAGTTCTCCCACTTAAAATGATGACAGAGCGTCTGTAATTTTCATCATGAGAGACAGAATGTGAAAAAAAAATCCAGGAATGTATTTGTAAATGATGGTGGAAAATAAGTATTTGGTCAAGTATTCAACGCTCTCACTGATGGAAGGAGGTTTTGGCTCCAAATCTCACGATACATGGCCCCATTCATTCTATCCTTAACACGGATCAATCGTCCTGTCCCCTTAGCAGAAAAAACAGCCCCAAAGCATGATGTTTCCACCCCCATGCTTCACAGTAGGTATGGTGTTCTTGGGATGCAACTCAGTATTCTTCTTCCTCCAAACACGAGGAGTTGAGTTTACACCAAAATGGATACATGGATGATACAGCAGAGGATTGGGAGAATGTCATGTGGTCAGATGAAACCAAAATAGAACTTTTTGGTATAAACTCAACTCGTCGTGTTTGGAGGAAGAAGAATACTGAGTTGCATCCCAAGAACACCATACCTACTGTGAAGCATGGGGGTGGAAACATCATGCTTTGGGGCTGTTTTTCTGCTAAGGGGACAGGACGATTGATCCGTGTTAAGGAAAGAATGAATGGGGCCATGTATCGTGAGATTTGGAGCCAAAATCTCCTTCCATCAGTGAGAGCTTTGAATGCTTGACCAAATACTTATTTTCCACCATAATTTACAAATAAATTATTTAAAATTCCTGGATTTTTTTCCCACATTCTGTCTCTCACAGTTGAAGTGTACCTATGATGAAAATTACAGACCTCTGTCATCATTTTAAGTGGGAGAACTTGCACAAATAGTGGCTGACTAAATACTTTTTTGCCCCACTGTAATTCTTCTCACTAAGCAGATTTTATGTTTGAGTGTTTTACTCTTTTTTAATGGTTTAGGTCCTAAATGATCTCAGTAAGATATTACAGCTCGTTGCTGAGATTTGATGAGCTATATTGAGTAAAACATGCTTGAAACTAAAATATCAACTGTTGCAAAGCTGTGTCATCAACACTCACAAGCATAAAACTACTTTTTTAAAGTAATAATGTCTTACTTCAAGCATGAAAAAAAAAAAAATCATGATGCTGAACGCATATCAATATGTCAAGATATTGGCACTAGCATTTACTTAAAGGCCTGCTGAAATGAGATGTTCTTATTTAAATGGGGATAGCAGGTCCATTCTATGTGTCATACTTGATCATTTCACGATATTGCCATATTTTTGCTGAAAGGATTTAGTAGAGAACATCCACGATAAAGTTTGCAACTTTTGGTCGCTAATAAAAAAGCCTTGCCTGTACCGGAAGTAGCAGACGATGTGCGCGTGACGTCACGGGTTGTGGAGCTCCTCACATCTGAACATTGTTTACAATCATGGCCACCGGCAGCCAGAGCGATTTGAACCGAGAAAGCGACAATTTCCCCATTAATTTGAGCGAGGATGAAAGATTCGTGAAAGAGGAAAGTTAGAGTGAAGCAAAAAAAAGAAAAGGCAACTGCTACAGGCAGCGGTAGTCGGAGCGATTCAGATGTTATTAGACACTTTTACTCGGATATTTCTGGAAAATCCCTTATCTGCTTATTGTGTTAATAGTGTTTAAGTGAGATTGTAAAGTCATATCTGAAAGTCGGATGGCTGCGGTGAACGCCAGTGTCTCTGAGAGAAGCCGAGGAGCCAAGATCACAGCTGCCTTTTTGAGCTGCAGGAGGAGGTCGCGTAATCCACCCTAGTCTCTGGTAAGAGCCGACTTAATATCACAATTTTCCCATCCAAAAACTTGCTGGTTGACGTAGAGAAACATGTTCGCTTGACCGCTCTGTGTTAAAGCTTCACAACAAACAAACACCGGCTGTGTTTCGGTTGCTAAAGGCAGCTGCAATCCACCAACAGCATTCTTCTTTGACGTCTCCATTATTAATTGAACAAATTGCAAAAGATTCAGCAACACAGATGTCCAAATTACTGTGTAATTACGCGATGAAAAGAGACGACTTTTAGCCGTGTGTGTTGCTGGGCTAATATGTCCTCTACAACCCGAGACGTCACAAACACGCATCATCATTTTGCGACGTTTTCAACAAGAAACTCCGCGGAAAATTTAAAATTGCAATTTATTAAACTAAAAAGGCCGTATTGGCATGTGTTGCAATGTTAATATTTCATCATTGATATATAAACTATCAGACTGCGTGATCGCTAGTAGTGGCTTTCAGTAGGACGTTAAGAATATTTTTCAACATCCATTTATCCATTTAATACCGCTTGTCCCTTTTGGGGTCACTGGAGCCTATCTTAGCTGCATTCAGGCAGTAGGCGGGGTACACCCTGGACAAGTCTCCACCTCATCGCAGGGCTATTCTTCAACATATTGAGCAAAACAGTGTATTTTAAGTGCACTTGTTATTAGTGAGAATATACTTATTTTAACATATTTTTGGGTTAATTGAGGTTACTAATTTTACTTGTTTTGGAGAGTCTTGACAAGCCGAATTTTCTTGTTCTATTGGCAGATAATTTTGCATAGTTCAAATAAAATACCCCTCATTTTTGTATTTTTTTTTCTTGTTTTTGAACACTGACTTTTTGCGGTGTAGAAAGAAGTTTCGTGCAGTCAAGTTCTTACACTGCAAAAAGTCAGTGTTCAAAAACAAGAAAAAAAATACAAAAATGAGGGGTATTTTATTTGAACTATGCAAAATTATCTGCCAATAGAACAAGAAAATTCGCCTTGTCAAGACTTTCCAAAACAAGTCAAATTAGTAACCTTAATGAACTCAAAAAAATACCTTAAAATAAGTATATTCTCACTAATAACAAGTGCACTTATCTTGGTGGAAAATAAAACAAAAACCTTTTTGCTCAATATGTTGAAAAATATTCTTAAATGAAGTAAATGCTAGTGCCGTTATTTTGACTTAATGATACGCATTCGGCATCAGGATTTTTTTTTGTTTTTGTACTTGAAGTAAGAAATTATTACTTTAAAAAAGTAGTTTTATACATGTGAGTAGAGATTGATAGATTGATTGATTGAAAAATCGACTAACACCATATGTTAAATTAAACCATAAGAAGTAAGCCTTGTTCAGTTTAAGATCAACAAATTGACCAATTATAGTCAATTACCTTCTCTGTGAATTACATAATCTACGCCTTGTTGCCTCAACATTTTGTCAACCATCCTAGAAAACAAAAAACTACAAAACACAGTTCAACAAAAAATATAAAATAATGGGAAAAAAAACAACCTTTATGTTACAGGACTGTGCTAATAACAAATTATTGCCGATTTTCAGCATTATTTTGAGACCAATTGAAGCATTATAGTATTCATAATATCAATCAATCAATCAATCAATGTTTACTTATATAGCCCTAAATCACTAGTGTCTCAAAGGGCTGCACAAACCACTACCACATCCTCGGTAGGCCCACATAAGGGCAAGGAAAACTCACACCCAGTGGGACGTCGGTGACAATGATGACTATGAGAACCTTGGAGAGAACCTCAAATGTGGGCAACCCCCCCCTCTAGGGGACCGAAAGCAATGGATGTGGAGCGGGTCTAACATGATACTGTGAAAGTTCAATCCATAATGGATCCAACACAGTCGCGAGAGTCCAGTCCAAAGTGGATCCAACACAGCAGCGAGAGTCCCGTTCACAGCGGAGCCAGCAGGAAACCATCCCACGCGTAGGCGGATCAGCAGCGCAGAGATGTCCCCAGCCGATACACAGGCAAGCAGTAAATGGCCACCGGATCGGACCGGACCCCCTCCACAAGGGAGAGTGGGACATAGAAGAAAAAGAAAAGAAACGGCAGATCAACTGGTCTAAAAAGGGAGTCTATTTAAAGGCTAGAGTATACAAATGAGTTTTAAGGTGAGACTTAAATGCTTCTACTGAGGTAGCATCTCGAACTGTTACCGGGAGGGCATTCCAGAGTACTGGAGCCCGAACGGAAAACGCTCTATAGCCCGCAGACTTTTTTTGGGCTTTGGGAATCACTAATAAGCCGGAGTCCTTTGAACGCAGATTTCTTGCCGGGACATATAGTACAATACAATCGGCAAGATAGGATGGAGCTAGACCGTGTAGTATTTTATACACAAGTAGTAAAACCTTAAAGTCACATCTTAAGTGCACAGGAAGCCAGTGCAGGTGAGCCAGTATAGGTATATATGTATGTATATATGTATATAAAGGTATATACAGTATAGGTATATATGTATGTATATATGTATATAAAGGTATATACAGTATAGGTATACATGTATGTATATATGTATATAAAGGTATATACAGTATAGGTATATATGTATGTATATATGTATATAAAGGTATATACAGTACAGGCGTAATATGATCAAACTTTCCTGTTCTTGTCAAAAGTCTAGCAGCCGCATTTTGTACCAACTGTAATCTTTTAATGCTAGACATGGGGAGACCCGAAAATAATACGTTACAGTAATCGAGACGAGACGTAACAAACGCATGGATAATGATCTCAGCGTCTTTAGTGGACGGAATGGAGCGAATTTTAGCGATATTACGGAGATGAAAGAAGGCCGTTTTAGTAACGCTTTTAATGTGTGACTCAAAGGAGAGAGTTGGGTGGAAGATAACACCCAGATTCTTTACCGAGTCGCCTTGTTTAATTGTTTGGTTGTCAAATGTTAAAGTTGTATTATTAAATAGAGGTCGGTGTCTAGCAGGACCGATAATCAGCATTTTCGTTTTTTTGGCGTTGAGTTGCAAAAAGTTAGCGGACATCCATTGTTTAATAGAGCTGTCCGATAAATGCTTTAAAATGTAATATCGGAAATTATCGGTATCTGTTTCAAAATTCCCCCCGCGACCCTGAAAGGGAATAAGCGGTAGGAAATGGATGGATGGATGGATGTTTCAAAATGATCAGTATCTGTATCGAAACGCCGCTGTTTACACGGACGTAGGGAGAAGTACAGCGCGCCAATAAAGGCCTCACAAGTGAATGTGAGGCATACTTGGTCAACAGCCATACAGGTCACACTGAGGGTGGCCGTATAAACAACTTTAACACTGTTACAAATAGGCGCCACACTGTGAACCCACACCAAACAAGAATGACAAAACACATTTTGGCAGAACATCCGCACCGTAACACAACATAAACACAACAGAAGAAATACCCAGAACTCTTCCGGGACGCTACAATATACATCCCCCGCCCACCTCAACCTCCTCATGCTCTCTCAGGGAGAGCATGTCCCAAATTCCAAGCTGCTGTTTTGAGGCATGTTAAACAAAAATACTGCACTTTGTGACTTCAATAATAAATATGGCATAACTTGAGTTGATTTATTTTGGAAAACCTTGTTACATTGTTTAATGCATCCAGCGGGGCATCACAACAAAATGTGTTCATTCCATGACTGTACATATCGGTATCGGTTGATATCGGTAATTAAGAGTTGGACAATATCGGCCAAAAAAGCCATTATCGGACATCTCTACTTGTGAGTGTTGATGATACAACTTTGCAACAGTTGATATTCTAGTTTCAAGCATGTTTTACTCAATATAGCTCATCAAATATAATAATAGTAATATCTTACTGAGATCATTGAGGACCAAAACCCTTAAAACAAGTAAAACACTCTAACATAAAATCTGCTTAGTGAGAAGAATCATCTTATCAGACAGAAAATCAGCAAATATCTCCTTTATTTGAGGTATTTCATGTCACTTAGATGTCACTTTTTGCAATGTGGTGGAAGTAAAACTAGTCCGATTTCCTCAAAGTGTACAGGAAGTGGCCCCATCTTGTTCATTCAAAACCTGCTCTCGTCACGCAACGTTTGGACTTTGTTTGTCACAGAGTGGCCGAGCAGGCGGAGGAGAACAAGATGACGGCGAGCAACCTGGGCATCATTTTCGGCCCCACGCTGGTCAAACCCCGGCAGGCCGAAGCCGAGGTGTCCTTGTCCTCCTTGGTGGACTACCCCTACCAGGCGCTCATGGTGGAGTTGCTGGTGCGACACTTCCAGGTGGTGTTTGGCGGCTCGGACGCCTCCACCAGGCTGACCTCCCAGGAGAAGCTGCAGCGGCTCAGCAGACACTCCGCTTCTTTGATGGACATTAAAGAGGTGAGGATGTCATCGCTACATTAAAATATATTTCTATATATATTATATATTGTAACGTCCCGGAAGAGTTAGTGCTGCAAGGGATTCTGAGTATTTTTTCTGTTGTGTTACAGTGCGGATGTTCTGCCGAAATGCGTTTGTCATGCTTGTTTGGTGTGGGTTCACAGTGTGGCGCATATTTGTAACAGTGTTAAAGTTGTTTATACGGCCACCCTCAGTGTGACCTGTATGGCTGTTGACCAAGTGTGCCTTGCATTCACTTGTGTGTGTGAAAAGCCATAGTAAGGCACGGCCCCAATATTGTTGTCTGGGAGGGGCAGTGAAATTCGGGTATTACTCCGGCATAGCTCGGTTGGTAGAGTGGCCGTGCCAGCAATTTGAGGGTTGCAGGTTTGATTCCCGCTTGTGCCATCCTAGTCACTGCTGTTGTGTCCTTGGGCAAGACACTTTACCCACCTGCTCCCAGTGCCACCCACACTGGTTTAAATGTAAATTTAGATATTGGGTTTTACTATGTAAAGCGCTTTGAGTCACTTGAGAAAAGCGCTATATAAATATAATTCACTTCACTTCACTGTTGTGTTTATGTTGTGTTACGGTGCGGATGTTCTGCCAAAATGCGTTTGTCACTCTTGTTTGGTGTGGGTTCACAGTGTGGCGCATATTTGTAACAGTGTTAAAGTTGTTTATACGGCCACCCTCAGTGTGACCTGTATGGCTGTTGACCAAGTATGCCTTGCATTCACTTGTGTGTGTGAAAAGCCGTAGATATTATGTGATTGGGCCAGCACGCAAAGGCAGTGCCTTTAAGGCACGGCCCCAATATCGTTGTCTGGGTGGAAATCGGGACAAATTCGAAAGAATGGTTGCCCCAAGGATATTTTCGGGAGGGGGACTGAAATTCGGGAGTCTCCCGGGAAAATGGGGAAGGTTGGCAAGTACGACTGGGAGACGCAACCGCTCTGTACTTCTCCCTACGTCCGTGTGCCACTCCTTAGAGCGGCGTTTTAAAAAGTGATACATCTTACTTTTTGAAACCGATACCGATAATTTCCAATATTAAATTTTAAAGCATTTATCGGCCAATAATATCGGCAGCCCGATATTATCGGACATTTCCCTACCATTTTGCTCACAAGTAAGAAATATTCTCTAGAACCTATTAAAAGGATTGTGTTGTTGACAATGAGGTAATGTTCATATGTGACACAATCATAAAGTAAGAGTTGGGAGGGGGGGTAGAGAGTAGCAGGGGGTATATATTGTAGTGTCCTGGAAGAGTTAGTGCTGCAAGGGGTTCTGGGTATTTGTTCTGTTGTGTTTATGTTGTGTTACGGTGCGGATGTTCTGCCAAAATGTGTTTGTCATTCTTGTTTGGTGTGGGTTCACAGTGGGGCGCATATTTGTAACAGTGTTAAAGTTGTTTATACGGCCACCCTCAGTGTGACCTGTATGGCTGTTGACCAAGTATGCCTTGCATTCACTTGTGTGTGTGAAAAGCCGTAGATATCATGTGATTGGGCCGGCACGCAAAGGCAGTGCCTTTGAGGTTTATTGGCGCTCTGTACTTTTGAAACGGATACCGATAATTTCCGATGTTACATTTTTAAAGCATTTATCGGCCGATAATATCGGCGGTCCGACATTATCAGAAATCTCTATTAAATACCTAAATATCTTTTTTGATTGTTTGATTAAAACTTTTATTTCAAACACCGTTTCCATATGAGTTGGGAAATTGTTTTAGATGTAAATATAAACAGAATACAATGATTTGCAAATCCTTTTCAACCCATATTCAGTTGAATATGCTACAAAGACAACATATTTGATGTTCAAACTGATAAATAATCAATAACTTTAGAATTTGTTGCCAGCAACACGTGACAAAGAAGTTGGGAAAAATGGCAAAAAATACTAATTAAGTTGAGGAATGCTCATCAAACACTTATTTGGAACATCCCACAGGTGTGCAGGCTAATTGGGAACAGGTGGGTGCCATGATTGGCTATAAAAGCAGCTTCCATGAAATGCTAAGTAATTCACAAACAAGGATGGGGCGAGAGTCAGCAATTTGTAAGCAAATTGTCGAACAGTTTTAGAACAACATTTCTCAACAAGCTATTGCAATGAATTTAGGGATTTTACCATCTACGGTCCGGAAAATCATCAAAAGGTTCAGAGAATCTGGAGAAATCACTGCACGTAAGAGATGATATTACGGAACTTTGATCCCTCAGGCATCAAAAACCGACATCAGTGTGTAAAGGATGTCACCACATGGGCTCAGGAACACTTTGTAAAACCACTGTCAGTAACTAACGTTGGTCGCTACATTTGTAAGCGCAAGTTGAAACTTGACTATGCAAAGCGAAAGCCATTTATCAACAACACCCAGAAGCGTTGCCGGCTTTGCTGGGCCCGAGCTCATCTAAGATGGACTGATGCAAAGTAGAAAAGTGTTCTGTGGTTTGACAAGTCCACATTTCAAATTATATTTGGAAACTGTGGACGTGGTGTCCCCCGGAACAAAGAGGAAAATAACCATCCAGACTGTTATCGACGCAAAGTTCAAAAGCCAGCATCTGTGATGGTATGGGGGTGCATTAGTGCCCAAGGCATGGGTAACTTACACATCTGTGAAGGCACCATTAATGCTGAAAGGTACATACAGGTTTTGGAGCAACATTTGTTGTCATCCAAGCAACGTTATCATGGACGCCCCTGCTTATTTCAGGAAAAAAATGCCAAGCCTCGTGTTACAACAGCGTGGCTTCGTAGTAAAAGAGTACGGGTACTTTCTTGGCCCGTCTGCAGTCCAGACCGGTCTCCCATGGAAAATCTGTGGCGCATTATGAAGCGTAAAATACGACAACAAGACCTTAAGCTGTACATCAAGCAAGAATGGGAAAGAATTCCACTTTCAAAGCATCAACAATTAGTTTCCTCAGTTCCCAAACGTTTAAAAGAAAAGGTGATGTAACACAGTGGTGAACATGCCCTTTCCCAACTACTTTGGCACGTGTTGCAGCCATGACATTTTAAGTTAATTATTTTTTGCAAAAAAAAAATAAGTTTTAGAGTTTGAACATCAAATATGTTGTCTTTGTAGCATATTCAACTGAATATGGGTTGGAAAAGATTTGCAAATCATTGTATTCTGTTTATATTTACATCTAACACAATTTCCCAACTCATATGGAAACGGGGTTTGTAGTAGATTGCACAGTACAGTACATATTCCATACAACTAGCCACTAAATGGTAACACCCGAATAAGTTTTTCAACTTTACGTTAATCCATTCATGGTAGCTACCTACCCAAATGTAGGATTGCATCATGAGGTTCACCCTCGCATGTTTGTCTTCCTTCAGAGTGCCAAAGTGTACAAGAGGTTCTCCTCCGTCATCCCATCCTCTCACATCCTGGATGAAGTCCAGGAGGTCCAGCCAGGCGCCGACAGGAGAGAATCCTCAGAGGGACTCAACGGCGTCGCAGAGATCGAGAGGTCCGACCTGGTCCCCAACCGTCCCGGTTCTGCCAGCTCCTCCCTGCCGCCAAAGGTCCACCTCCGAGCTCACCGCCCCCGCCTGGCGTCTCGGCCCATCAGCATGCCGCTGGAACGCCTGATAAGCGAGCGGAGCGACAGGAACCCCGCGGCCGAAGCGGACTCGGCCGAGCGCCTGGACCCCGCGGTGGAAACGATCAAGGAGGTGTCGGAACCGCAGTGGTCCGCCGGCTCGTCCCGCGTCAGCACCTGCTTCATCACGCCGTTCATCGACACCCAGGCCTTGCAGAGGCGGACGTGGGACAGGAAGTACAAACATTACGACGTCACCCCCCGGACCGCCATGATCGTGGCCAAGCTGCCCAACGCCACGACCGGAGGGGCGTCGCCCACGACCGCCCGCCCCGCGCCAAGTACTATTAGCACCGTGTTCCCCAATAACCCTTACGCCGCTTGGACTTCCAAGCCAGACAATGACGGCGACTCCTCCCCGCTAACGCTCAGACCGCCGAGAACTTTGCAGCCCCCACCGGAGACTTTCTACAAGCCCCCCGTCACCGCCAGCAGCAAAGTTTGGACTCTCCCCGACTGGACGAGCACCGCCGCCGCCAATCAACCTCCCTCCCCGTTCCCCCCTAAGCTCCAGACACAGGACTCCACCGACAGCGCCATCGACCCCGGGGTCACGACCTCCGCCTCGCTCTCGCCCCCCCAGTCGCCGCTGCCCAGCAGCCCCGACGACCTCGGCCCCGGCGAGACCAAACCCGTCTACCAAAGATTGCGGCCTCGGCGGCTGCAGGAACTGGAGCACAGGGAGGCACACTTTGTCTGACCTTTTTCTTCCAGCAAACCCCCACCATGAAAGTGTTCTAAGTACTAATAATATATTCTATACTTATCACTCTGGACAAAACCACTTTTCTTCTACTCCCACAACGCACTTAAAGCAGCTTTTAGTCTTTTTTTTGTACACATTTTGACCCCTTTTTTTTTAAATGTCGTAGTCTGATTGGTACCTCTGTTATGTAACCAGTATTTATCTTTTATTATTATTTTCCCCCCCCCTCGTTCTACTCTCCAAATCATTCCTTCGTACTTGCATGTTTGTTGCTCGTTTCCGTGAACTCGCAGACGACGGGCGGCAGTTCCCGCCGCAGATTAAAAAAAAATGACATTTTTATTTTTTGGGGTGTTTTTTTTATTATTTTTTTTTATTTCAATGATCTTAAAGGCCTACTGAAATGTTCTTATTCAAACGGGGATAGCAGGTCCATTCATACTTGATCATTTCGCCATATTGCCATATTTTTGCGGAAAGGATTTAGTAGAGAACATCGATGAGAAAATTCGCAACTTTTGGTCGCTAATAAAAAAGCCTTGCCTGTACCGGAAGTAGCAGACCATGTGCGCGTGACGTCACGGGTTGGGGAGCTCCTCACATCTGAACATTGTTTACAATCATGGCCACCAGCAGCTAGAGCGATTCAGACCGAGAAAGCGACGATTTCCACATTACTTTGTGCGAGGATGAACGATTCGTGGATGAGGAAAGTTAGAGTGAAGCACTAAAAAAAAAAAAAAAAAAGGGGACGGCTCCGGGCAGCGGCAGTGGGAGTGTTTCAGATTTAATTAGACACATTTAGTAGGATAATTCTGGAAAATCCCTTGTGTTAATAGTATTTTAGTGAGGTTCTAAAGTCATAGCTGAAAGTCGGATGGCTGCGGTGAACGCCGGTGTCTCTGTGTTTCGGTTGCTAAAGGCAGCTGCAATCCACCGCTTTCCACCAACAGCATTCTTCTTTGACGTCTCCAATTATTCATTGAACAAATTGCAAAAGATTCAGCAACACAGATGTCCAAATTACTGTGTAATTATGCGATGAAAAGAGACGACTTTTAGCCGCGTGTGTTGCTGGGCTAATATGTCCGCTACAACCCGAGATGTCACAAACACGCGTCATCATTCCGCGACGTTTTCAACAAGAAACTCCGCGGGAAATTTAAAATTGCAATTTAGTAAACTAAAAAGGCCGTATTGGCATGTGTTGCAATGTTAATATTTCATCATTGATATATAAACTATCAGGCTGATAACATCGATGATAAAGCTTGCAACTTTTGGTCGCTAATAAAAAAGCCTTGCCTGTACCGGAAGTAGCAGACGATGTGCGCGTGACGTCACGGGTTGTGGAGCTCCTCATATCTGAACATTGTTTACAATCATGGCCACCAGCAGCGAGAGCTATTCAGACCGAGAAAGCGACGATTTCCACATTAATTTGTGCGAGGGTGAAAGATTCGTGGATGAGGAAAGTTAGAGTGAAGCACTACAAAAAAAAAAAGAAAAAGGGACGGCTCCGGGCAGTGGGAGTGTTTCAGATTTAATTAGACACATTTACTAGGATAATTCTGGAAAATCCCTTGTGTTAATAGTATTTTAGTGAGGTCTTGCAAATCCTTTTCAACCCATATTCAGTTGAATATGCTACAAAGACAACATATTTGATGTTCAAACTCATAAACATTTTTTTTTTTTTTGCAAATAATCATTAACTTTAGCAACATGTGACAAAGAAGTTGGTAAAGGTGGCAATAAATACAGACAAAGTTGAGGAATGCTCATTAAACACTTATTTGGAACATCCCACAGGTGTGCAGGCTAATTGGGAACAGGTGGGTGCCATGATTGGGTATAAAAACAGCTTCCCCCAAAAATGCTCAGTCTTTCACAAGAAAGGATGGGGCGAGGTACACCCCTTTGTCCACAACTGCGTGAGCAAATAGTCAAACAGTTTAAGAACAACCTTTCTCAAAGTGCAATTGCAAGAAATTTAGGGATTTCAACATCTACGCTCCATAATATCATCAAAAGGTTCAGAGAATCTGGAGAAATCACTCCACGTAAGCGGCATGGCAGCAAGAGCGATTCAGACCAAGAAAGCGACGATTTCCACATTAATTTGTGCGAGGATGAATGATTCGTGGATGAGGAAAGTTAGAGTGAAGCACTAAAAAAAAAAAGAAAACGGGACGGCTACGGGCAGTGGGAGAGTTTCAGATTTAATTAGACACATTTACTAGGATAATTCTGGAAAATCCCTTGTGTTAATAGTGTTTTAGTGAGGTTCTAAAGTCATAGCTGAAAGTCGGATGGCTGCGGTGAACGCCGGTGTCTCTGAGAGAAGATCACAGCTGCCTTTTTGGCAGCTACAGGAGGAGGTCGCATAATCCACTGAAACGACTTAATGTCACAATTTTCCCATCCAAAAACTTGCTGGTTGACGTAGAGAAACATGTTCGCTTGACCGCTCCGTGTTAAAGCTTCACAACAAACAAAGAAACACCGGCTGTGTTTCGGTTGCTGCAATCCACCGCTTTCCACCAACAGCATTCTTCTTTGACGTCTCCAATTATTCATTGAACAAATTGCAAAAGATTCAGCAACACAGATGTCCAAATTACTGTGTAATTATGCGATGAAAAGAGACGATTTTTAGCCTCGTGTGGTGCTGGGCTAATATGTCCGCTACAACCCGAGATGTCACAAACACGCGTTTTCAACAAGAAACTCCGCGGGAAATTTGAAATTGCAATTTAGTAAACTAAAAAGGCCGTATCGGCATGTGTTGCAATGTTGATATTTCATCATTGATATATAAACTATCAGACTGATAACATCGATGATAAAGTTTGCAACTTTTGGTCGCTAATAAAAAATCCTTGCCTGTACCGAAAGTAGCAGACGATGTGCGCGTGACGTCACGGGTTGTGGAGCTCCTCACATCTGAACATTGTTTACAATCATGGCCACCAGCAGCAAGAGCGATTCAGACCGAAAAAGCGACAATTTCCACATTAATTTGTGCGAGGATGAACGATTTGTGGATGAGGAAAGTTAGAGTGAAGCACTAAAAAAAAAAAAAAAAGGGACGGCTCCGGGCAGTGGGAGTGTTTCAGATTTAATTAGACACATTTACTAGGATAATTCTGGAAAATCCCTTGTGTTAATAGTATTTTAGTGAGGTTTTGCAAATCCTTTTCAACCCATATTCAGTTGAATATGCTACAAAGACAACATATTTGATGTTCAAACTCATAAACATTTTTTTTTTTTTTTTGCAAATAATCATTAACTTTAGCAACATGTGACAAAGAAGTTGGGAAAGGTGGCAATGAATACTGATAAAGTTGAGGAACGCTCATCAAACACTTATGTGGAACACCCCACAGGTGTGCAGGCTAATTGGGAACAGGTGGGTGCCATGATTGGGTATAAAAACAGCTTCCCCCAAAAATGCTCAGTCTTTCACAAGAAAGGATGGGGCGAGGTACACCCCTTTGTCCACAACTGCGTGAGCAAATAGTCAAACAGTTTAAGAACAACCTTTCTCAAAGTGCAATTGCAAGAAATTTAGGGATTTCAACATCTACGCTCCATAATATCATCAAAAGGTTCAGAGAATCTGGAGAAATCACTCCACGTAAGCGGCAAGGCAGCAAGAGCGATTCAGACCAAGAAAGCGACGATTTCCACATGAATTTGTGCGAGGATGAACGATTCGTGGATGAGGAAAGTTAGAGTGAAGCACTAAAAAAAAAAAAAAAAAAAAAAGGGACGGCTCCGGGCAGCGGCAGTGGGAGTGTTTCAGATTTAATTAGACACATTTACTATGATAATTCTGGAAAATCCCTTGTGTTAATAGTATTTTAGTGAGGTTCTAAAGTCATAGCTGAAAGTCGGATGGCTGCGGTGAACGCCAGTGTCTCTGAGAGAAGATCACAGCTGCCTTTTTGGCAGCTACAGGAGGAGGTCGCATAATCCACTGAAACAACTTAATGTCACAATTTTCCCATCCAAAAACTTGCTGGTTGACGTAGAGAAACATGTTCGCTTGACCGCTCCGTGTTAAAGCTTCACAACAAACAAAGAAACACCGGCTGTGTTTCGGTTGCCAAAGGCAGCTGCAATCCACCGCTTTCCACCAACAGCATTCTTCTTTGACGTCTCCAATTATTCATTGAACAAATTGCAAAAGATTCAGCAACACAGATGTCCAAATTACTGTGTAATTATGCGATGAAAAGAGACGACTTTTAGCCGTGTGTGTTGCTGGGCTAATATGTCCGCTACAACCCGAGACGTCACAAACACGCGTCGTCATTCCGCGACGTTTTCGACAAGAAACTCCGCGGGAAATTTGAAATTGCAATATTGTATTGGCATGTGTTGCAATGTTAATATTTCATCATTGATATATAAACTATCAGACTGATAACATCGATGATAAAGTTTGCAACTTTTGGTCGCTAATAAAAAAGCCTTGCCTGTACCGGAAGTAGCAGACGATGTGCGCGTGACGTCACGGGTTGTGGAGCTCCTCATATCTGAACATTGTTTACAATCATGGCCACCAGCAGCGAGAGCGATTCAGACCGAGAAAGTGACGATTTCCACATTAATTTGTGCGATGTTGAATGATTCGTGGATGAGTGAAGCACTAAAAAAAAAAAAAAAAAAAGGGACGGCTCCGGGCAGCGGCAGTGGGAGTGTTTCAGATTTAATTAGACACATTTACTAGGATAATTCTGGAAAATCCCTTATGTGCTTATTGTATTAATAGTATTTTAGTGAGGTTCTAAAGTCATACTTGAAAGTCGGATTGCTGCGGTGAACGCCCGTGTCTCTGAGAGAAGATCACAGCTGCCTTTTTGACAGCTATAGGAGGAGGTCGCATAATCCACTGAAACGACTTAATATCACAATTTTCCCATCCAAAAACTTGCCGGTTGACGTAGAAAAACATGTTCGCTTGACGGCTTTAAAGCTTCACAACAAACAAACACCGGCTGTGTTTTGGTTGCTAAAGGCAGCTGCAATCCACCGCTCTCCACCAACAGCATTCTTCTTTGATGTCTCCATTATTCATTGAACAAATTGCAAAAGATTCAGCAACACAGATGTCCAAATTACTGTGTAATTATGCGATGAAAAGAGACGACTTTTAGCCGTGTGTGGTGCTGGGCTAATATGTCCGCTACAACCCGAGACGTCACAAACACGCGTTTTCAACAAGAAACTCCGCGGGAAATTTGGAATTGCAATTTAGTAAACTAAAAAGGCCGTATTGGCATGTGTTGCAATGTTGATATTTCATCATTGATATATAAACTATCAGACTGATAACATCGATGATAAAGTTTGCAACTTTTGGTTGTTAATAAAAAAGCCTTGCCTGTACCGGAAGTAGCAGACGATGACATCACCGGTTGTAGGACTCCTCACATCTGAACATTGTTTATAATGGGAGCCTCCAACAAAAACAGCTATTCGGAGCGAGAAAACGAGAATTTCCCCATTAATTTGAGCGAGGATGAAAGATTTGTGGCTGATGATATTGATAGCGAAGGACTAGAAAAGAAAGTGTGAGCGTTTCAGATGTAATTAGACACATTTACTTGGATAATTCTGGAAGATCCCGCATCTGCTTATTGTTTTAATAGTGTTTTAGTGAGATTGTAAAGACATACCTAGAGGTCGGATGGCTGCGGTGAGAAGCCGAGGAGCCAAGCTCACTGCTGCCTTTTAAACAGCTGCTGCAGGAGGATGAATAATCCAATGATGTCTCCGGTAAGATATCCATCCATCCATCCATTTTCTACCGCTTATTCCCTTTCGGGGTGGCGGGGGGGCGCTGGCGCCTATCTCAGCTACAATCGGGCGGAAGGCGGGGTACACCCTGGACAAGTCGCCACCTCATCGCAGGGCCAACACAGATAGACAGACAACATTCACACACTAGGGACCATTTAGTGTTGCCAATCAACCTATCCCCAGGTGTATGTCTTTGGAGGTGGGAGGAAGCTGGAGTACCCACGCAGTCACGGGGAGAACATGCAAACTCCACACAGAAAGATCCCGAGCCCTGGATTTGAACCCAGGATTGCAGGACCTTCTTATTGTGAGGCAGACGCACTAACCCCTCTGCCACCGTGAAGCCATCCGGTAAGATATATATCACAATTTTCCCATCCAAAAACACGCTGGTTGACGTCGAGAAAACATGTTCGCTGGACCGCTCTGTGTTAAAGACAAAGAAACACCGGCTGTGTCTCGGTGCTAAAGGCAGCTGCAATACACCGCTTTCCACCTACAGCATTCTTCTTTGACGTCTCCATTATTAATTGAACGAATTGGAAATGATTCAGCAACACAGATGTCCAGAATACTGTTTAATTGCGCGATGAAAAGAGACGACTTTTAGCCGCGCTAATATTTTCTGACAGTGTGTGACGTTTTCAACAAGAAACTCCGCAGGAAATTTAAAATTGCAATTTAGTAAACTAAAGCGGCCGTATTGGCATGTGTTGCAATGTTAATATTTCATCATTGATATATAAACTATCAGACTGCGTGGTCGCTAGTAGTGGCTTTCAGTAGGCCTTTAAGAATGCTTCTCAACTTTGCATGTTTTGTGATTCTCAGTCCAGGCTTCGCATGTCGGCAACACCCGGGGCTCCTGCTGGAGCCGCTGGGAAGAGGGACTCACAACCCAGAAGGTCCAACCGGACCTCGTCTTGCCAAGTAAACTATATATAATATATAATATTGCATTGAAAATGTCTGCCTTTACAAAGACAATAACTCTCACTTTTCACTGAAAATTATTATTGTTATGTCTGTGAACTACAAACCCCGTTTCCATATGAGTTGGGAAATTGTGTTCGATGTAAATACAAACAGAATACAATGATTTGCAAATCCTTTTCAAACCATATTCAGTTGAATTTGCTACAAAGACAACATATTTGATGTTCAAACTCATAAACTTTTTTTTTTTTTTTGGCAAATAATCATTATTTTAGCATTTAATGCCAGCAACACGTGACAAAGAAGTTGGGAAAGGTGGCGATAAATACTGATAAAGTTGAGGAATGCTCATCAAACACTTATTTGGAACATCCCACAGGTGTGCAGGCTAATTGGGAACAGGTGGGTGCCATGATTGGGTATAAAAACAGCTTCCCCAAAAACATGCTCAGTCTTTCACAAGAAAGGATGGGGCGAGGTACACCCCTTTGTCCACAACTGCGTGAGCAAATAGTCAAACAGTTTAAGAACAACCTTTCTCAAAGTGCAATTGCAAGAAATTTAGGGATTTCAACATCTACGCTCCATAATATCATCAAAATGTTCAGAGAATCCGGAGAAATCACTCCACGTAAGCGGCATGGCCGGAAACCAACACTGAATGACTGTGACCTTCCATCCCTCAGACGGCACTGTATCAAAAAATGACATCAATCTCTAAAGGATATCACCACATGGGCTCAGGAACACTTCAGAAACCCACTGTCACTAAATACAGTTCGTCGCTACATCCTTAAGTGCAAGTTAAAGCTCTACTATGCAAAGCGAAAGCCATTTATCAACAACATCCATAAACACCGCCAGCTTCTCTGGGCCCGAGATCATCTAAGATGGACTGATGCAAAGTGGAAAAGTGTTCTGTGGTCTGACGAGTCCACATTTCAAATAGTTTTTGGGGAAATATCAGACATCATGTCATCCGGACCAAAGGGGAAGCGAACCATTCAGACTGTTATCGACGCAAAGCCAGCATCTGTGATGGTATGGGGGTGCATTAGTGCCCAAGGCATGGGTAACTTACACATCTGTGAAGGCACCATTAATGCTGAAAGGTACATACAGGTTTTGGAACAACATATGCTGCCATATTTTTCATGGACGCCCCTGCTTATTTCAGCAAGACAATGCCAAGAAACATTCAGCACGTGTTACAACAGCGTGGCTTCGTAAAAAAAGAGTGCGGGTACTTTCCTGGCCCGCCTGCAGTCCAGACTTGTCTCCCATGGAAAATGTGTTAGCGTAAAATACGACAGCGGAGACCCCGGACTGTTGAACGACTGAAGCTCTACATAAAACAAGAATGGGAAAGAATTCCACTTTCAAAGCTTCAACAATTAGTTTCCTCAGTTCCCAAACGTTTATTGAGTGTTGTTAAAAGAAAAGGTGATGTAACACAGTGGTGAACATGCCCTTTCCCAACTACTTTGGCACGTGTTGCAGCCAATAAATTCTAAGTTAATTATTAATTGCAAAAAAAAAAAACAATGTTATGAGTTTGAACATCAAATATGTTGTCTTTGTAGCATATTCAACTGAATATGGGTTGAAAAGGATTTGCAAATCATTGTATTCTGTTTATATTTACATCGAACACAATTTCCTAACTCATATGGAAAGGGGTTTTTCATTTCTTAAATATAATAACACCATTTCATTATTAATATTTATAAATTAAGATTATATTAGGGAAAAAAACGGTTCAGTACCTCCACCAAGGTGAAGAACCCACTGTACTAAATATTAGAAAGAAGTGAAGTGAAGTGAATTATATTTATATAGCGCTTTTCTCTAGTGACTCAAAGCACTTTACATAGTGAAACCCAATATCTAAGTTACATTTAAACCAGTGTGGGTGGCACTGGGAGCAGGTGGGTAAAGTGTCTTGCCCAAGGACACAACGGCAGTGACTAGGATGGCGGAAGCGGGAATCGAACCTGCAACCCTCAAGTTGCTGGCACGGCCACTCTACCAACCGAGCTATGCAGTGTAGCAAACTACACCCATAGCAAGATTGTTAAATTAATTAGTAACAGTCCAAATTGTTGATACAACTTTTGTTATCGTCTTTGACGAGCCGAGCGTATGTTTGTGTTGTTGTGTTGTGTTGTGTTGTGTTATGTTTTCCACAGAACCCCTCTGACCTCTCTCCCCTCTCTTCTTGCCTCAAAACAGATGACTGTTGTCTTTTTTTGCACCAGGGCCGAGTTGAGCCGGGAGATTAAAGCAATCAGATTAGGAAGGTTGCTACCGCCACTGCTGACCCGCCGACAGAAGCGAGAGAGTGGGCCGAGTCAGAACCTTCCCATAGACCCGAGCTCCAGGTCTCCATGAGGCAGGACTTTTACGCAACGTTCCGTCTCAGGTCAGACTGCTACTTATTTGTGTTATAATGTTGTGTGTTTTATTTGTGTAATCGATGCTTAGTCTTATCCCACTGAGAGTCACTTCGGGTTCATGTTTTTTATTCTTTGGGCGAATGTTCGGTCATATTTGGATCCAATTTACTGTGTTCAGTGTCAATTTTGATGACATTTTTAGCATTTTACTTTAAAAAAAAAAAGGCTTTTTCTTTATTGTTTATATCTGATTATTAAATAGGACAACTTGAACTTTGCATATAAAAAGATACAGCGTCACAAACAACTGGAGGGTGCCAGGTGAGGTACGTGGTGGTGGTCTACGACCGTGCATTTCTATTTTATTATTGTTGTCAGGCTCATTATTAGTACAAAGCTTTGTAAAAAAAAAAAAAAGATGCATTAAATTACCTTAAATTTGGAATGAATATCGTAGTGATATTTATGTTTTTTTAATTTACTGCTATTAACCGTAATCTAAAAAATATAAATAAAATAATGAAAATGAGAAAGTTTACTCACCCAATTTTGTTTTAATAAATTAATTTGTTATAGGTCACATATAAAAATATACAGCGTCACAAACAACTGGAGGGTGCCAGGTGAGATACGTGGTGGTGGTCTACAGCCATGCATTTCGTTTTATTATTGTCAGGCTCATTATCAGAACAAGCCTTTGTTAAAAAAAATTACAAAATAATGAATTAAATTACCTTGAAATTTGAACATCTTAATGATAATTATAAATTTGTATTAACTGCTATTAACAGTAAGCGCGAAAAATATGAATAAAATTATGAATTTGATTACCTTAAAATTTGAATATCTTAATGGTGATTATATTTTTTATTTACTGCCATTAAGAGTAATCAACAAAATATGAAGAAAATGAGAAAGTTTACTCACTCAATTTAGTGTAATAAATTAATTTGTTATAGGTCACATATAAAAATATACAGCGTCACAAACAACTGGAGGGTGCCAGGTGAGATACGTGGTGGTGGTCTACGACCATGCATTTCTATTTTATTATTGTCAGGCTCATTATTAGTACAAGCTTTTGTTAAAAAAAATTACAAAATAATGAATTAAATTACCTTGAAATTTGAATGAATATCTTAATGACACTTATATTTTTTATTAACTGCTATTAACAGTAAGCGCAAAAAATATGAATAAAATGATTAATTAAATTACCTTAAAATTTGAATATCTTAATGGTAATTATATTTTTTATTTACTGCTATTAAGAGTAATCTAAAAAATATAAATAAAGTAATGAAAATGAGAAAATAATGAATTAAATTACCTTGAAATTTGAACATCTTAATGATAATTATATATTTGTATTAACTGCTATTAACAGTAAGCGCATAAAATATGAATAAAATGATGAATGTAATTACCTTAAAATTTGAATATCTTAATGGTAATTATATTTTTTATTTACTGCTATTAAGAGTAATCAACAAAAATATGAAGAAAATAATGAAAATGAGAAAGTTTAATCACCCAATTTTGTTTTAATTAATTAATTTGTTATAGGTCACATATAAAAATATACAGCGTCACAAACAACTGGAGGGTGCCAGGTGAGGTACGTGGTGGTGGTCTACGACCATGCATTTCTATTTTATTATTGTCAGGCTCATTATTAGTACAAGCTTTTGTTAAAAAAAATTACAAAATAATGAATTAAATTACCTTGAAATTTGAATGAATATCTTAATGACACTTATATTTTTTATTAACTGCTATTAACAGTAAGCGCAAAAAATATGAATAAAATGATTAATTAAATTACCTTAAAATTTGAATATCTTAATGGTAATTATATTTTTTATTTACTGCTATTAAGAGTAATCTAAAAAATATAAATAAAGTAATGAAAATGAGAAAATAATGAATTAAATTACCTTGAAATTTGAACATCTTAATGATAATTATATATTTGTATTAACTGCTATTAACAGTAAGCGCATAAAATATGAATAAAATGATGAATGTAATTACCTTAAAATTTGAATATCTTAATGGTAATTATATTTTTTATTTACTGCTATTAAGAGTAATCAACAAAAATATGAAGAAAATAATGAAAATGAGAAAGTTTAATCACCCAATTTTGTTTTAATTAATTAATTTGTTATAGGTCACATATAAAAATATACAGCGTCACAAACAACTGGAGGGTGCCAGGTGAGGTACGTGGTGGTGGTCTACGACCGTGCATTTCTATTTCATTATTATTGTCTGGCTCATTATTAGTACAAGCCTTTGTTAAAAATGTTTTTAAAAATAATGTATTAAATTACCTTAAAATTCGAATATCTTAATGGTAATTATATATTTTTTATTAACTGCTATCAACAGTAAGCGCAAAAAATATGAATAAAATTATGAATTAAATTACCTTAAAATTTGAACATCTTAATGGTAATTATATTTTTTATTTACTGCTATTAAGAGTAATCAACAAAAATATGAATAAATTGATGAAAATGAGAAAGTTTACTCACCCAATTTTGTTTTAATAAATTAATTTGTTATAGGTCACATATAAAAATATACAGCGTCACAAACAACTGGAGGGTGCCAGGTGAGGTACGTGGTGGTGGTCTACGACCATGCATTTCTATTTTATTATTGTCAGGCTCATTATCAGTACAAGCCTTTGTCTAAAAAAAAAAAAAACATGAATTAAATTACCTTAAAATTTGAATATCTTAATGATAATTATATATTTTTATTAACTGCTATTAACAGTAAGCGCAAAAAATATGAATAAAATCATGAATTAAATTACCTTAAAATTTGACTATCTTAATGGTAATTATATTTTTTATTTACTGCTATTAAGAGTAATCAACAAAAATATGAAGAAAATGATGAAAATGAGAAAGTTTACTCACCCAATTTTGTTTTAATAAATTAATTTGTTATAGGTCACATATAAAAATATACAGCGTCACAAACAACTGGAGGGTGCCAGGTGAGGTACGTGGTGGTGGTCTACGACCATGCATTTCTATTTTATTATTGTCAGGCTCATTATCAGTACAAGCCTTTGTCTAAAAAAACAAAAACATGAATTAAATTACCTTAAAATTTGAATATCTTAATGATAATTATATATTTTTTATTAACTGCTATTAACAGTAAGCGCAAAAAATATGAATAAAATCATGAATTAAATTACCTTAAAATTTGACTATCTTAATGGTAATTATATTTTTTATTTACTGCTATTAAGAGTAATCAACAAAAATATGAAGAAAATGATGAAAATGAGAAAGTTTACTCACCCAATTTTGTTTTAATAAATTAATTTGTTATAGGTCACATATAAAAATATACAGCGTCACAAACAACTGGAGGGTGCCAGGTGAGATACGTGGTGGTGGTCTACAACCATGCATTTCTATTTTATTATTGTGAGGCTCATTATTAGTACAAGCCTTTGTTAAAACAAAAAATCATGAATTAAATTACCTTAAAATTTGAATATCTTAACGATAATTATATATTTTTATTAACTGCTATTAACAGTAAGCGCAAAAAATATGAATAAAATGATGAATTTAATTACCTTAAAATTTTAATATCTTAATGGTAATTATATTTTTAATTTACTGCTATTAAGAGTAATCAACAAAAATATGAAGAAAATGATGAAAATGAGAAAGTTTACTCACCCAATTTTGTTTTAATAAATTAATTTTTTATAGGTCGCATATAAAAATATACAGCGTCACCAACAACTGGAGGGTGCCAGGTGAGGTACGTGGTGGTGGTCTACGACCATGCATTTCTATTTTATTATTGTCAGGCTCATTATCAGTACAAGCATTTGTCTGAAAAAAATACAAAATTATGAATTAAATTACCTTAAAATTTGAGTGAATATCTTAATGACACTTATATTTTTTATTAACAGCTATTAACAGAAGCGCAAAAAAAATGAATACAATGATGAATTAAATTACCTTAAAATTTGAATATCTTAATGGTAATTATATTTTTTTATTTACTGCTATGAAGAGTAGTCAACAAAAATATGAAAAAAATGAGAAAGTTTACTCACTCAATTTAGTGTAATAAATTAATTTGTTATAGGTCACATATAAAAATATACAGCGTCACAAACAACTGGAGGGTGCCAGGTGGGGTACATGTTGGTGGTCTACAACCGTGCATTTCTATTTTATTATTGTCAGGCTCATTATTAGTACAAGCCTTTGTTAAAAAAAAAATTTTAAATAATGAATTAAATTACCTTAAAATTTGAATATCTTAATGATAATTATATTTTTTTAATTAACTGCTATTAACAGTAAGCGCAAAAAATATGAATAAAATGATGAATTGAATTACCTTAAACTTTGAATATCTTAATGGTAATTATATTTTTTATTTACTGCTATTAAGAGTAATCTAAAAAATATAAATAAAATAATGAAAAGGAGAAAGTTTACCCACCCAATTTTGTTTTAATTAATTAATTTGTTATAGGTCACATATAAAAATATACAGCGTCACAAACAACTGGAGGGTGCCAGGTGAGATACGTGGTGGTGGTCTACGACCATGCATTTCTATTTTATTATTATTGTCGGGCTCATTATCAGTACAAACCTTTGTTAAAAAAAAAAGATGCATTAAATTACCTTAAATTTGCAATGAATATCGTAATGATATTTATGTTTTTTTTATTTACTGCTATTAACAATAATCTAAAAAATATAAATAAAATAATGAAAATGAGAAAGTTTACTCACCCAATTTTGTTTTAATTAATTAATTTGTTATAGGTCACATATAAAAATATATAGCGTCACAAACAACTGGAGGGTGCCAGGTGAGGTACGTGGTGGTGGTCTACGACCATGCATTTCTATTTTATTATTGTCAGGCTCATTATCAGTACAAGCCTTTGTTAAAAAAAATGACAAAATAATGAATTAAATTACCTTGAAATTTGAACATCTTAATGATAATTATATATTTGTATTAACTGCTATTAACAGTAAGCGCAAAAAATATGAATAAAATGATGAATTTAATTACCTTAAAATTTGAATATCTTAATGGTAATTATATTTTTTATTTACTGCTATTCAGAGTAATCAACAAAAATATGAAGAAAATGATAAAAATGAGAAAGTTTAATCACTCAATTTGGTTTTAATAAATGAATTTGTTATAGGTCACATATAAAAATATACAGCGTCACAAACAACTGGAGGGTGCCAGGTGAGATACGTGGTGGTGGTCTACAACCGTGCATTTCAATTTTATTATTGTCAGGCTCATTATCAGTACAAGCCTTCGTTAAAAAAAATGACAAAATAATGAATTAAATTACCTTGAAATTTGAATATCTTAATGATAATTATATTTTTTTATTAACTGCTGTTAACAGTAAGCGCAAAAAATATGAATAAAATGATGAATTAAATGACCTTAAAATTTGAATATCTTAATGGTAATTATATTTTTTATTTACTGCCATTAAGAGTAATCAACAAAAATATGAAGAAAATGATGAAAATGAGAAAGTTTAATCACCCAATTTTGTTTTAATTAATTAATTTGTTATAGGTCACATATAAAAATATACAGCGTCACAAACAACTGGAGGGTGCCAGGTGAGGTACGTGGTGGTGGTCTACAACCATGCATTTCTATTTTATTATTGTGAGGCTCAGTGCAAGCCTTTGTTGGAAGAAAAAAAAAAGATTAATTAAATTACCTTAAAATTTTATAATTATGTTACACTGAGAAATCAAAGCAAGCCGGGGCCATTTTGATATTTTATTTTTATTTTAAAAACCAATACAATATATGTATAAAAAATAAACATTTAGGCCTCCACTTAGTCCCCATAGGATTTTGGTCAAAAATATATTAAAAATGTGTCATTATTCAGTTTTATTAGTTGTATTTTTTTTCAAGTTTTAAATCTGTAGATCAACATTAGGTCATTCTGTCAATATACATTTTGTCAGAGAAAACCCTGTTTTTTAAGGGAAAAAACACAAAATATGCAATATTTTCACCCAATAAAATTTTCAAAGTGGAATATTTAAGATTATGTAAGAATTGGAGCCTTAAAAAGGTCAATAAATCATAACGCCATTGATTTCATTTTTTTTTTAGCAATGACACTTAAAAACAAATCACATTAAAATTAAGGACCCTGCGATGAGGTGGCGACTTGTCCAGGGTGTACCCCGCCTTCCGCCCGATTGTAGCTGAGATAGGCGCCAGCGCCCCCCGCTACCCCAAAAGGGAATAAGCGGTAGAAAATGGATGGATGGATGACACTTAAAAACAAATCACATTAAAATTAAGGGCCCTGCGATGAGGTGGCGACTTGTCCAGGGTGTACCCCGCCTTCCGCCCGATTGTAGCTGTGATAGGCGCCAGCGCCCCCCGCTACCCCAAAAAAGGGAATAAGCGGTAGAAAATGGATGGATGGATGACACTTAATAACAAATGACATTAAAATTAAGGGCCCTACGATGAGGTGGCGACTTGTCCAGGGTGTACCCCGCCTTCCGCCCGATTGTAGCTGAGATAGGCGCCAGCGCCCCCCGCTACCCCAAAAGGGAATAAGCGGTAGAAAAATGGATGGATGGATAACACTTAAAGACAAATCACATTAAAATTAAGGGCCCTGCGATGAGGTGGCGACTTGTCCAGGGTGTACCCCGCCTTCCGCCCGATTGTAGCTGAGATAGGCGCCAGCGCCCCCCGCTACCCCAAAAAAGGGAATAAGCGGTAGAAAATGGATGGATGGATGACACTTAATAACAAATGACATTAAAATTAAGGGCCCTACGATGAGGTGGCGACTTGACCAGGGTGTACCCCGCCTTCCGCCCGATTGTAGCTGAGATAGGCGCCAGCGCCCCCCGCTACCCCAAAAGGGAATAAACGGTAGAAATATGGATGGATGGATAACACTTAAAGACAAATCACATTAAAATTAAGGGCCCTGCGATGAGGTGGCGACTTGTCCAGGGTGTACCCCGCCTTCCGCCCGATTGTAGCTGAGATAGGCGCCAGCGCCCCCCGCTACCCCAAAAAAGGGAATAAGCGGTAGAAAATGGATGGATGGATGACACTTAATAACAAATCACATTAAAATTAAGGGCCCTGCGATGAGGTGGCGACTTGTCCAGGGTGTACCCCGCCTTCCGCCCGATTGTAGCTGAGATAGGCGCCAGCGCCCCCCGCTATCCCAAAAAAGGGAATAAGCGGTAGAAAATGGATGGATGGATGACACTTAATAACAAATTACATTAAAATTAAGGGCCCTGCGATGAGGTGGCGACTTGTCCAGGGTGTACCCCGCCTTCCGCCCGATTGTAGCTGAGATAGGCGCCAGCGCCACTCGCTACACCAAAAGGGAATAAGCTGTAGAATATGGATGGATGGATGACACTTAAAGACAAATCACATTAAAATTAAGGGCTCTGCGATGAGGTGGCGACTTGTCCAGGGTGTACCCCGCCTTCCGCCCGATTGTAGCTGAGATAGGCGCCAGCGCCCCCCGCTACCCCAAAAAAGGGAATAAGCGGTAGAAAATGGATGGATGGATGACACTTAATAACAAATCACATTAAAATTAAGGGCCCTGCGATGAGGTGGCGACTTGTCCAGGGTGTACACCGCCTTCCGCCCGATTGTAGCTGAGATAGGCGCCAGCGCCCCCCGCTATCCCAAAAAAGGGAATAAGCGGTAGAAAATGGATGGATGGATGACACTTAATAACAAATTACATTAAAATTAAGGGCCCTGCGATGAGGTGGCGACTTGTCCAGGGTGTACCCCGCCTTCCGCCTGATTGTAGCTGAGATAGGCGCCAGCGCCGCTCGCTACACCAAAAGGGAATAAGCTGTAGAATATGGATGGATGGATGACACTTAAAGACAAATCACATTAAAATTAAGGGCTCTGCGATGAGGCGGCGACTTGTCCGGGGTGTACCCCGCCTTCCGCCCGATTGTAGCTGAGATAGGCGCCAGCGCCCCCCGCCACCCCAAAAGGGAATAAGCGGTAGAAAATGGATGGATGGATGACACTTAAAAACAAATCACATTAAAATCAAGGGCCCTGCGATGAGGTGGCGACTTGTCCAGGATGTACCCCGCCTTCCGCCCGATTGTAGCTGAGATAGGCGCCAGCGCTCCCCGCTACCCCAAAAGGGAATAAGCGGTAGAAAATGGATGGATGGATGACACTTAAAAACAAATCACATTAAAATTAAGGGCCCTGCGATGAGGTGGCGACTTGTCCAGGGTGTACCCCGCCTTCCTCCCGATTGTAGCTGAGATAGGCGCCAGCGCCCCCCGCTACCCCAAAAAAGGGAATAAGCGGTAGAAAATGGATGGATGGATGACACTTAATAACAAATCACATTAAAATTAAGGGCCCTGCGATGAGGTGGCGACTTGTCCAGGGTGTACCCCGCCTTCCGCCCGATTGTAGCTGAGATAGGCGCCAGCGCCCCCCGCTATCCCAAAAAAGGGAATAAGCGGTAGAAAATGGATGGATGGATGACACTTAATAACAAATTACATTAAAATTAAGGGCCCTGCGATGAGGTGGCGACTTGTCCAGGGTGTACCCCGCCTTCCGCCCGATTGTAGCTGAGATAGGCGCCAGCGCCGCTCGCTACACCAAAAGGGAATAAGCTGTAGAATATAGATGGATGGATGACACTTAAAGACAAATCACATTAAAATTAAGGGCTCTGCGATGAGGCGGCGACTTGTCCGGGGTGTACCCCGCCTTCCGCCCGATTGTAGCTGAGATAGGCGCCAGCGCCCCCCGCCACCCCAAAAGGGAATAAGCGGTAGAAAATGGATGGATGGATGACACTTAAAAACAAATCACATTAAAATCAAGGGCCCTGCGATGAGGTGGCGACTTGTCCAGGATGTACCCCGCCTTCCGCCCGATTGTAGCTGAGATAGGCGCCAGCGCTCCCCGCTACCCCAAAAGGGAATAAGCGGTAGAAAATGGATGGATGGATGACACTTAAAAACAAATCACATTAAAATTAAGGGCCCTGCGATGAGGTGGCGACTTGTCCAGGGTGTACCCCGCCTTCTGCCTGATTGTAGCTGAGATAGGCGCCAGTGCCCCCCGCTACCCCAAAAAAGGGAATAAGCGGTAGAAAATGGATGGATGGATGACACTTAAAAACAAATCACATTAAAATTAAGGGCCCTGCGATGAGGCGGCGACTTGTCCGGGGTGTACCCCGCCTTCCGCCCGATTGTAGCTGAGATAGGCGCCAGTGCCCCCCCGCTACCCCAAAAAGGAAATAAGTGGTAGAAAATGGATGGGATCAAAAAGGGTCCTACTCATTGAAGTGTTTAAAAACACAAATTAGATATAATTTTTTTACTGTTTACTTTTAACACAATAATCTCAAGATCACCTTCAGATCTGTCCGTCAATTATAAGTTGTATTGTTGTTTATATTTGGCAAACACAAAACATGCGAACATTTCCCCCCAAAAAATATCTCAAAGTGGAATATTTATTGTGATTTTTTGAGCTTTGAATAGGTCAATAATTCATAATGACATAGATTTTGATTCATTTTTTGGGCGAATTATATTTATATAGCGCTTTTCTCTAGTGACTCAAAGCGCTTTTACATAGTGAAACCCAATATCTAAGTTACATTCAAACCAGTGTGGGTGGCACTGGGAGCAGGTGGGTAAAGTGTCTTGCCCAAGGACACAACAGCAGTGACTAGGATGGCGGAAGCGGGAATCGAACCTGCAACCCTCAAGCTACGCCGCCCCATTTTATTATTATTTTTTAAAGAAAGAAACAGCCTGCATGGCAGCTTTGTGTTATTCGAGTAAACATTGCAACATTTTATTGTTACATTCCACCTGTTTGCTCTTTCATTACACTTTTTATGTTTTATTTTTGTTTTGTTTTCAATCGTATTTTTAAACCGGGTCGTGGGCAGAGTAGCCAGAAATCGTACTCAAGTAAGAGTACAGTTACTTTAGAGATTTGTTACTCAAATAAAAGTAAGGAGTAGTCACCCAAATATTTACTTGAGTAAAAGTAAAAAATATATGGTGAAAAAACTACTCAAGTACTGAGTAACTGATGAGTAAGCTGTTTGTTTAATGATTACGGCAACAAATAATGCACAAAAACATAAAAATAACAATGAGCAAACTCATAGCCAGGAATATCTATTAGGCAACTAAAACAATAATATATATTACATAATAATACATTAAAATAAAAACCATTTATAACTTAACAGCACTTTAGGCTCAGTATGCATTCATCGATTGATTGATTGATTGATTGATTGATTAAAACTTGTATTAGTAGATTGCACAGTACAGTACATATTCCGCACAATTGACCACTAAATGGTAACACCCCAATAAGTTTTTCAACGTTAATCAATTATATATATATATATATATATAGTATATAATTTAGTTATTTATTTTGCCGTTTTTGTTGACATGTTAAAGGTGTTTTAATGAATATACATGCATGTTTAACATATAGATTCCTATCTTTCATGAAGACAAGAATATAAGTTGGTGTATTACCTGATTCTGATGACTTGCATTGATTGGAATCAGACAGTAAAGTGCTGATAATGTCCACGTTTTCAAATGGAGGAGAAAAAAAGTTCATCCTTTTCTGGTTTTTGGCATCTTATTCGTCCAGCTTCCATATTCGTTTTTATACACTTTACAAGAAATACATTGGCGGCAAACTCTGTAGTTTCTGCTCCGGCTTTCGGAGACTCTTATCTTGTTAGCGCAGGCGCGATGGAGCAGCGCTTTTATTGTGAAGACAGGAACTGTGCGATCAGTCTTTAGGCTTTTGACGGGAAGTACGGTTGAAATAAAAAGTGTCTTTTTTCCTTTACACTATTGATTGATTGATTGAAACTTTTATTATTGGATTGCACAGTACAGTACATATTCCGTACAATTGACCACTAAATGGTAACACCCCAATAAGTTTTTCAACGTTAATCAATCATATATATATATATATATAGTATATAATTTAGTTATTAATTTTGCCGTTTTTGTTGACATGTTAAAGGTGTTTTAATGAATATACATGCATGTTTAACACATAAATTCCTATCTTTCATGAAGACAAGAATATAAGTTGGTGTATTACCTGATTCTGATGACTTGCATTGATTGGAATCAGACAGTATAGTGCTGATAATGTCCACGTTTTCAAATGGAGGAGAAAAAAAGTTCCTCCTTCCTGTCTAATACCACATGAAAGTGGTTGGTTTTTGGCATCTTATTCGTCCAGCTTCCATATTCGTTTTTATACACTTTACAAGAAATACATTGGCGGCAAACTCTGTAGTTTATGCTCTGGCTTTCGGAGACTCTTATTTTGTTAGCGCAGGCGCGATGGATCGGCGCTTTTATTGTGAAGACAGGAACTGTGCGATCAGTCTTTAGGCTTTTGACGGGAAGTACGGTTGAAATAAAAAGTGTCTTTTTAGATGTAACGGAGTAAATGTAGCGCGTTACTACCCACCTCTGGTCGTGGGGCCGTTAAAAAATGACCTGTGGGCCACACTTCTGTAATAGAAGTAAATATTTTCCTGCAAGCCTGCATGTGATGTCATCCCTTTGTACTTTTACTCCTGCAAACAAATTGCTCCTCATGTCCACTCTTCCTCCTTACTAAATGAAATAGATGTAGTTTTGTATAATCCTGTGTGCTACATTAACCAGGTTGTGTTTACATCCATAATAATCATGTATTCTTGCAAAGTTATGTGAGGTTTCTGGGGTTCTTTTATTGAGAGAAAGGACCCATATAGGTTTTGTCATTTGAAGTTGGACTTCAAATGTTAAATTGTCAGGAAAGAAGAGGAAGGAATTTAAAATGTAAAAAGGTATATGTGTCATTTTTAAGGTTGTATTTTTGTCTCTAAAATTGTATTTCGGAAAGTTATAAGAAGCAAAGTAAAAATAATAATACATGAATTTATTTAAACAAGGAAAGACCAAGTCTTTCAAATATTTTCTTGGATTTTTAAATTCTATTTGAGTTTTGTCTTTCTAGGAATTAATGTGAGCGAGGATGAAAGATTTGTGGATGAGGAAAGTGAGAGTGAAGGACTAGAAAAAAAAAAAAAGACTAATTGACAGAAATAGCCAATTTGCTCAATTTACCTTTAATAAATAAATCTATATATATTAAAAAAACGGGTATTTCTGTCCGTCATTCCGTCGTACATTTTTTTTACTTTTCCGGAAGGTTTTTTGTAGAGAATAAATGATGAAAAAAAACACTTAATTGAACGATTTGAAAGAGGAGAAAACACGTAAGAAATTAAAATTAAATTTAAAAACATAGTTTATCTTTAATTTCGACTCTTTAAAATTCAAAATTCAACCGAAAAAAGAAGGGAAAAACTAGCTAATTTGAATCTTTTTGAAAAAATTAAAAAAATAATTTATGGAACATCATTAGTAATTTTTCCTGATTGAGATTAATTTTAGAATTTTTATGACATGTTTTAAATAGGTTAAAATCCAATTTGAAATAAGATTTAAATTTGATTCTACAGATTTTCTAGATTTGCCAGAATTTTTATTTTTTATTTTAATCATAATAAGATTGAAGAAATATTTCACAAATATTCTTCATCGAAAAAATAGAAGCTAAAATGAAGAATTATATTAAAATGTATTTATTATTCTTTATAATAATAATAAAAAATACTTGAACATTGATTTAAATTGTCAGGAAAGAAGAGGAAGGAATTTAAAAGGTAAAAAGGTATATGTGTTTAAAAATCCTAAAATCATTTTTAAGGTTGTATTTTTTCTCTAAAATTGTATTTCGGAAAGTTATAAGAAGCAAAGTAAAAAATAATAAATGAATTTATTTAAACAAGTAGAGACCAAGTCTTTCAAATATTTTCTTAGATTTTCAAATTCTATTTGAGTTTTGTCTTTTTAGGAATTAATTTGAGCTAGGATGAAAGATTTGTGGATGAGGAAAGTGAGAGTGAAGGACTAGAAAAGAAAAAAAAACTATACAGTAGGGGCAATTCAGATGTTTTTAGACAAAATTAAAAGGATAATTCTGGAAAATCCCTTATCTGCTTATTGTGTTACTAGTGTTTTAGTGAAATTATATGGTGGTACCTGTACAACTTGAAGGTCAGCCCTGCACCTTTCTTCAGCACCAGTCGACGGGTGGTGGCGATGCCCATCTCTGCGTTTCGCAAGGGACCCTCTTCGAAACACCATCTTTCGAAACGATCGCTGCATAATACACTGTACTTTGTGTGTGTGGTCCAATCCAACCGTGTTCGCTTGACCGCTCTGTTCCTTAGTAAAGCTTCACCGTCATCTTTCGGGAATGTAAACAATTAAACACCGGCTGTGTTTGTGTTGCTAAAGGCGGCCGAAATACACCGCTTCCCACCTACAGCTTTCTTCTTTGACGTCTCCATTATTCATTGCACAAATTGGAAAAGATTCAGCAACATAGATGTCCAGAATACTGTGGAATTATGCGATGAAAACAGACGACATATAGCTGGGAACGATGCTGGAACAAAATGTCCTCTACAATGCGTGACGTCGCGCGCACGCGTCATCATACCGCAACGTTTTAGCATGATACTTCGGCGCGAAATTTAAAATTGCAATTTAGTAAACTAAAGCGGGCATATTGGCATGTGTTGCAATGTTAATATTTCATCATTGATATATAAACTATCAGACTGCGTGGTCACTAGTAGTGGCTTTCAGTAGACTTTTAACGAACGCATAAATAATCATCTCAAAATTATTTATTAAAGCCTAAGCAGGGAAACCCGGACTTCCCTCTCCCCAGCCACTTCGTCTAGCTCTTCCCGGGGGATCCCGAGGCGTTCCCAGGCCAGTCGGGAGACATAGTCTTCCCAACGTGTCCTGGGTCTTCCCCGTGGCCTCCTACCGGTTGGACGTGCCCTAAACACCTCCCTAGGGAGGCGTTCGGGTGGCATCCTGACCAGATGCCTGAACCACCTCATCTGGCTCCTCTCCATGTGGAGGAGCAGCAGCTTTACTTTGAGTTCCTCCCGGATGGCAGAGCTTCTCACCCTATCTCTAAGGCGGAGGAAACTCATTTCGGCCGCTTGTACCCGTGATCTTATCCTTTCGGTCATGACCCAAAGCTCATGACCATAGGTGAGGTAGAAATTGAGAGCTTTGCCTTCCGGCTCAGCTCCTTCTTCACAACAACGGATCGAAGCAACGTCCGCATTACTGAAGACGCCGCACCGATCCGCCTGTCGATCTCACGATCCACTCTTCCCTCACTCGTGAACAAGACTCCGAGGTACTTGAACTCCTCCACTTGGGGCAGGGTCTCCTCCCCAACCCGGAGATGGCATTCCACCCTTTTCCGGGCGAGAACCATGGACTCGGACTTGGAGGTGCTGATTCACATTCCAGTGAGAGCTGAAGAGCCCGGTCAGATGAAGCCATCAGGACCACATCATCTGCAAAAAGCAGAGACCTAATCCCGCCGTCACCAAACCGGAACCCCTCAACGCCTTGACTGCGCCTAGAAATTCTGGCATACAGAGTCCAAAGATGTGCAGAACAGTTGTACTTCAGTCTCTGAGTTGGTGGGAAAGGCGGCCTCATCAGCTATAAAAGACTTCACACATCATGACATGACTTACTTTTATCTTAGCCCGCAGTCTGGATGGATTGAACAGTTTTCCTGAGCTTCGGGTATGTAAGGGGTTGCCAGAGTCTTCGGGGAACGCGTAGACAAAAATATTCCAATGATGGGTCGGAGCAAGAACAGAATTCTACTTCACCCCACATCTCATCTGGAATTAAGTCAGAGCTAGTGCCTTCAAATTCTACTGTTGCCTTCATGCCGTCATGAAAGTCAGTAATTATCTTCAGCAGTTTAGGAGGGCCAGCCAAGTCTTTGCAGAACAAAGGAGAGTCCAGGTCGGCTGACGTGGTCAAAGGCCTTATAGTCAAGTCCACCAACACCAGAAACAGAGGTGGTTCAATGCATTTTTCCTGTGATTGTCTAACGCAGAACACCACGTCTACTGTGGAGCCACCGGTTCGAAACCCACACTGGCTTTCAGGAAGGATACTGTCTGCCAGGACTTGTAGTCAAAGTAGAAATTCAGAGGGTAATTTCACCACAACTACTGTGCGTGTGAGACTATCAGTGGTGCTTTAACTTTAAATTTAACAAATATCTTTCCGGCAACACTGAGCAGAGAAATTCCTGTGTAGTTGTTTACAGCACATTTCAGCTCTCCCTGGATCGGTTCATAGCCGAGTGTGAAGCGACTGGGATGAGAATCAGGAACCTCCAAGTCCAAGGCGTTGAGGGGTTCCGGTTTGGTGACGGCGGGATTAGGTCTCTGCTTTTTGCAGATGATGTGGTCCTTAAGGCTTCATCTGACCGGGATCTTCAGCTCTCACTGGATCGGTTCGCACCAGAATGAGAATCAGCACCCCCAAGTCCGAGTCCATGGTTCTCGCCCGGAAAAGGGTGGAGTGCCATCTCCGGGTTGGAGAGGAGACCCTGCCCCAAGTGGAGGAGTTCAAGTACCTAGGAGTCTTGTTCACGAGTGAGGGAAGAGTGGATGGTGAGATCGACAGGCGGCGTCTTCAGTAATGCGGACGCTGCTTCGATCCGTTGTTGTGAAGAAGGAGCTGAGCCGGAAGGCAAAGCTCTCAATTTCAACCTCACCTATGGTCATGAGCTTTGGTTTATGACCGAAAGGACAAGATCACGGGTACAAGCGACTGAAATGAGTTTCCTCCGCCGGGTGGCAGGTCTCTCTGGTGAGCCCCGCCACTGAGGTTCTGTACGTCGACCGTCCCCCAGTCCACAATAGGGTCTTACTGAAGGTCGTCAGAGTGCTTCTTCGTCACGGAAATCGCACTATAACCACATATACCATCTTGGATGACGGGTCCGAAAGGAGCATGCTCCCGCCAGCAGCTGCCCGAGAACTTGGCCTACAAGGACCTGCCCCTGAGAACCATCAGACAGGAGGTCTAGACTCTCCGCGGCTCTGCGGTATCCTTCCACATCTCTCCTGCTGCTGAGCCAAAGACCAGCTTCCTAGTCTCCAGAGCCTTCACCTCAGGTCGCCTCGGCCTAGGCGAACAGTCATACCCAGAGATAGGGTGAGAAGCTCAGTCATCTGGGAGGAACTCAAAGTAAAGCCGCTGCTCTTCCACATGGAGAGGAGCCAGATGAGGTGGTTCAGGCATCTGGTCAGGATGCCACCTGAACTCCTCCCTAGGGAGGCGTTTAGGGCACGTCCGACCGGTAGGAGGCCACGGGGAAGACCCAGGACACATTGAGAAGACTATGTCTCCCGGCTGGCCTGGGAACGCCTCGGGATCCCCCGGGAAGAGCGAGACGAAGTGGCTGGGGAGAGGGAAGTCTGGGCTTCCCTGCTTAGGCTGCTGCCCCCGCGACCCGACCTCGGATAAGCGGAAGAAGATGGATGGATGGATGGATGGATAATAAATACATTTTAATTTAATTCTTCATTTTAGCTTCTGTTTTTTCGACGAAGAATATTTGTGAAATATTTCTTCAAACTTATTATGATTAAAATTTTAAAAAATTATTCTGGCAAATCTATAACATCTATGGAATCAAATTGAAATCTTGTTCAAAGTCTTTTGAATTTATTTAAAAAAAATTGTTCTGGAAAATCTAGAAGAAATAATGATTTGTTTTTGTTAGATATATAGCTTGGTCCAATTTGTTATATATTCTAAGAAAGTGCAGATCGGATTTTAACCTATTTAAAATATGTCATCAAAATTCTGAAATGAATCTTGATCAGCAAAAATTACTAATGATGTTCCATAACTTTTTGGGGGGACTTTTTCAAAAAGGTTCGAATTAGTTTGTTTTTCTCTTCATATTTTTCGGTTGAATTTTGAATTTTAAAGAGTCGACATTGAAGATAAACTATGTTTTTTTTTGTGTTTTCTCTTTTAAACCGTTAAGTGTTTTTTTTCCATCATTTATTCTCTACCAAAAACCTTCCGTAAAAGGAAAAAAAATGTACGACGGAATGACAGACAGAAATACTCATTTTTTTATATATATATAGATTTATTTATTCAAGGTAAATTGAGCAAATTGGCTATTTCTGGCAATTTATTTAAGTGTGTATCAAACTGGTAGCCCTTCGCATTAATCAGTACCCAAGAAGTAGCTCTTGCTTTCAAAAAGGTTGGTGACCCCTGCATTATAACATTGTTTATTTGGAGCAATGACAAAAAAAACAGAATAATAGAGATGGACAAATGAAACAAAAACAGCCTGCATGGCAGTTTTGTGTAAACATTGCAACTTTTTAAAGTTAGATTTCACCTCATTCCACTTTTTTTTTTTAATGTTTTCTTAAATTTTTGCAATAGCATTTCCAGAATGTGTGTCGGGCCAGTAAACAATTAGCTGCGGGCCGCAAATGGCCCCAGGGCCGCACTTTGGACACCCCTGCCTTAGACCTAAAAGCTCCTTTTGCGCCTTCTTGGTATGATTAGAGGTATGTGTCGGTCTGCTTTGGTGCAACTTTGTGAACGCTTCACAGTTCCCTTTGGTTCTCCTCAGAATGCCATCTGAACTTTGCCTGTGTGTGCAGGTTTACCAAAGTCACATGACCCGGTCCAGAGGTCCACCTGCCGAGCCATGAAGACAGGCTCTCAGATCCGCCTGCTGCTGTGGAAGAACTGGACTCTCCGGAAGAGGCAGAAGGTAGTGTTAGCGTCTTAGCATGTTAGCATGTAATGGCTTTCTGTGTATTCCAGGGGTGTCCAAAGTTTTGTTTGTTTACCGCCCCCCCACACACATTCTGGAAATGCTATTGCACAAATAAAAAAGGACATTAAAAATTTTGGAATGAGGTGAAATCTATCAAGGAAAAGTTGCAATGTTGACAAAAAGCTGCCATGCAGGCTGTTTTTTTTTCCTCTTGTCTTTATTTTACAACGGAAAAAAATATCTTTACCATGAATTGATTAACGTGGACCCCGACTTAAAGGGGAACATTATCACAATTTCAAAAGGGTTAAAAACAATAAAAATTAGTTCCCAGTGGATTGTTGTATTTTTTTATGTTTTTTTTCAAAATTTTACCGGTCACGGAATATCCCTAAATAAAGCTTTAAAGTGCCTTATTTTCACACTGGCCATTTCCCTGTGACGTCACACAGTGCTGCCAATGTAAACAAACAATGGGAATACCACAGCAAGATATAGCGACATTAGCTTGGATTCAAACTCGGATTTCAGCGGCTTAAGCGATTCAACAGATTACGCATGTATTGAAACAGATGGTTGGAGTATGAAAGTATTGAAGAAGAAACTGAAGCTATTGAGCGAATTCATAGCCATAGCATGGCCGAATAGCTGAGTTAGCATCGCCGGTAAAATGTGCGGACCAAACGATCAGGACTATCGCATCTTGTGACACTGGAGCAACTTAAATCCGTCGATTGGTAAGTGTTTGTTTTGCATTAAATGTGGGTGGAAGGAAACGTTATATAGTTGCAAATGCATCTGCAGGTTATCCATACATCTCTGTGCCATGTCTGCTTTAGCACCGCCGGTAAATAGCATGTTAGCATCAGTTAGCGTAGCATGGTAGCATCGATTAGCTGGCAGTCACATCAACAAAACTCACCTTTGTGATTTCGTTGACTTTATCGTTGCAAATGCATCTGCAGGTTATCCATACATCTCTGTGCCATGTCTGCTTTAGCACCGCCGGTAAATAACATGTTAGCATCGATTAGCGTAGCATGTTAGCATCGATTAGCGTAGCATGTTAGCATCGATTAGCGTAGCATGGTAGCATCGATTAGCTGGCAGTCACATCAACAAAACTCACCTTTGTGATTTCGTTGACTTTATTGTTGCAAATGCATCTGCAGGTTATCCATACATCTCTCTGCCATGTCTGCTTTAGCACCGCCGGTAAATAGCATGTTAGCATCGATTAGCGTAGCATTTTAGCATCGATTAGCTGGCAGTCACATCAACAAAACTCACCTTTGTGATTTCGTTGACTTTATCGTTGCAAATGCATCTGCAGGTTATCCATACATCTCTGTGCCATGTCTGTTTTAGCACCGCCGGTAATTAGCATGTTAGCATCGATTAGCGTAGCATGTTAGCATCGATTAGCGTAGCATGGTAGCATCGATTAGCTGGCAGTCAACATCAACAAAGTCACCTTTGTGATTTAGTTGACTTTATCGTTGCAAATGCATCTGCAGGTTATCCATACATCTCTGTGCCATGTCTGCTTTAGCACCGCCGGTAAATAGCATGTTAGCATCGATTAGCGTAGCATGTTAGCATCGATTAGCTGGCAGTCAACATCAACAAAGTCACCTTTGTGATTTAGTTGACTTTATCGTTGCAAATGCATCTGCAGGTTATCCATACATCTCTGTGCCATGTCTGTCTTAGCATCGCCGGTAAATAGCATGTTAGCATCGATTAGCGTAGCATGTTAGCATCGATTAGCGTAGCATGGTAGCATCGATTAGCTGGCAGTCACATCAACAAAACTCACCTTTGTGATTTCGTTGACTTTATCGTTGCAAATGCATCTGCAGGTTATCCATACATCTCTGTGCCATGTCTGCTTTAGCACCGCCGGTAAATAGCATGTTAGCATCGATTAGCGTAGCATGTTAGCATCGATTAGCGTAGCATGTTAGCATCGATTAGCGTAGCATGGTAGCATCGATTAGCTGGCAGTCACATCAACAAAACTCACCTTTGTGATTTCGTTGACTTTATCGTTGCAAATGCATCTGCGGGTTATCCATATATCTCTGTGCCATGTCTGCTTTAGCACCGCCGGTAAATAGCATGTTAGCATCGATTAGCGTAGCATGTTAGCATCGATTAGCGTAGCATGTTAGCATCGATTAGCTGGCAGTCAACATCAACAAAACTCACCTTTGTGATTTAGTTGACTTTATCGTTGCAAATGCATCTGCAGGTTATCCATACATATCTGTGCCATGTCTGCTTTAGCACCGCCGGTAAATAGCATGTTAGCATCAATTAGCGTAGCATGTTAGCATCGATTAGCGTAGCATGTTAGCATCGATTAGCTGGCAGTCAACATCAACAAAACTCACCTTTGTGATTTAGTTGACTTTATAGTTGCAAATGCATCTGGAGGTTATCCATACATATCTGTGCCATGTCTGTCTTAGCATCGCCGGTAAATAGCATGTTAGCATCAATTAGCGTAGCATGTTAGCATCGATTAGCATAGCATGGTAGCATCGATTAGCTGGCAGTCAACATCAACAAAGTCATCCATCCATCCATCCATTTTCTACTGCTTATTCCCTTTTGGGGTCGCGGGGGGCGCTGGCGCCTATCTCAGCTACAATCGGGTGGAAGGCGGGGTACACCCTGGACAAGTCGCCACCTCATCGCAGGGCCAACACAGATAGACAGACAACATTCACACTCACATTCACACACTAGGGCCAATTTTTAGTGTTGCCAATCAACCTATCCCCAGGTGCATGTCTTTGGAAGTCACCTTTGTGATTTCGTTGACTTTATAGTTGCAAATGCATCTGCAGGTTATCCATACATCTCTGTGCCATGTCTGCCTTAGCATCGCCGGTCAAATGTGGAAACACTCTGGCACATTCAATGGGGGTCTGGCGGAAGACACTTTGGCATCTTCGGGCCAGTGGTGCAACTTGAATCCCTCCCTGTTAGTGTTGTTACACCCTCCGACAAGGCATGATGTCTCCAAGGTTCCAAAAAATAGTCCAAAAAACGGAAAATAACAGAGCTGAGACCCGGTGTTTGTATTGTGTTGAAAATGAAAATGGCGGGTGTGTTACCTCGGCGACGTCACATTCTGACGTCATCGCCTCCAGAGCGATAAACAGAAAGGCGTTTAATTCGGCAAAATTCACCCATTTAGAGTTTGGAAATCGGTTAAAAACATATATGGTCTTTTTTCTGCACCATCAAGGTATATATTGACGCTTACATAGGTCTGCTAATAATGTTCCCCTTTAAAGAAGTTGAAAAACTTATTGGGGTGTTACCATTTAGTGGACAATCGTACGGAATATGTACTGTACTGTGCAATCTACTAATTACAAGTTTCAATCAGTCAATTATTTATTTTTTATTTGTTTGCCATTGCGCAAAACAAAAAATAATGACCAAAAAAATCCATGTTATAATGAATTATTTTCAAACCCCCCATTAGTTTAAAAAGTTCACTTTAAAACGGTTTTATGTGGTTAATATTGCATATTAGTGAATTGTGAATTATATTTATATAGCGCTTTTCTCAAGTGACTCAAAGCGCTTTACATAGTGACACCCAATATCTAAGTTACATTTAAACCAGTGTGGGTGGCACTGGGAGCAGGTGGGTCAAGTGTCTTGCCCAAGGACACAACGGCAGTGACTAGGATGGCGGAAGTGGGAATCGAACCTGCAACCCTCAAGTTGCTAGCACGGCCGCTCTACCAACCGAGCTATGCCGCCCCAATTGTGCAGTTGCCATATAAATACAAAGTTTTCTTTGACAAAAGGGCATAAAACAAACAAAAAATTGTTAAAACTTAAAATCGACAGATATATCTGGAGTTGATCTCGTAACTTAAGTGTTGAAAGTTTAAAAAAAAAAAACCTAATAAAAATGTATCACTTTCTGAGTGGGGCACCTTTTTGGATTCTAAATATATTTAGTGGTATTTTAATTATAATCAAAAATAATATATAATTAAAATCAATGGTGTCCTGCATTATTGATCTTTTAGGGCTCTAATTACTAAATACTGCATATTTCAGTTTTACTATAAAAAAACAAAAAACAAAGATGTTTTTGACAGAAAAGCCATAAAACTTTTTTTTTTTTTTTTAAGTTGACATAGAGATTTACTGTAAGCGTTAAATAAAAAATAATAATAAAAATTTGACTTATTTTTAACATTTTAACAACTGAGACCCTTTACGGTCCCCGGGACCCCTAAAGGTAAAATACATTTTAAAAATCCATATATTATGAAAAATATTTTTCTGTATGTGGAAAAAGTTTGGACACCCCTGTTGTATTCGGTGTTTCAAAGACTCCCACTTCCTGTTTGTACAGATTCGCTTCCTGGTTGAGATCTTCTGGCCGGTGTTCCTGTTCCTCGGTCTGGTGTGGCTGAGAAAGGCTAACCCGCTCTACCAGCAACATGAGTGTAAGCGCAAACCGTAAACGTCCCGTATCGTGGGATTTTTCTAGCCATTTTTCCACCTTTTTTTCAACCAGGTTGTATTTTAAAGGCCTACTGAAACAAAGACTTGTCTGTGCTTGGTGGTCCATGGAACCCGGAATCTCTAATCGTAATGATGTCGACGTCGGGCTGGCATCTACTGCAAAAACATTAGCTAAGATCTTCTACGGTACATCCGGAAAGTATTCACACCGCTTTACTTGTATTTTGTTATGTTGCGGCCTTATTCCAAAGCGGCATGAATTCATTTTGTCCTCAAAATTATACACAAAATACCCCTTAAAGGCCTACTGAAAGCCACTACTAGCGACCACGCAGTCTGATAGTTTATATATCAATGATGAAATATTAACATTGCAACACATGCCAATACGGCCTTTTTAGTTTACTAAATTGCAATTTTAAATTTCCCGCAGAGTTTCTTGTCGAAAACGTCGCGGAATGATGACGCGTTTTTGTGACGTTATTGGTTGTAGCGGACATATTAGCCCAGCACCACACACGGCTAAAAGTTGTCTCTTTTCATCGTATAATTACACAGTAATTTGGACATCGATGTTGCTGAATCTTTTGCAATTTGTTCAATTAATAATGGAGACGTCAAAGAAGAATGCTGTTGGTGGAAAGCGGTGGATTGCAGCAACCGAAACACAGCCGGTGTTTCTTTTTTTGTTGTGAAGGTTTAGCGAACATTTTTCTCTACCACATGTCAACCAGCAAGTTTTTGGATGAGAAAATTGTGATATTAACTCAGCTCTTACCGGAGACTTGTGCGGTACATCCGGAAAGTATTCACACCGCTTTACTTGTATTTTGTTATGTTGCGGCCTTATTCCAAAGCGGCATGAATTCATCTTGTCCTCAAAATTATACACAAAATACCCCTTAAAGGCCTACTGAAAGCCACTACTAGCGACCACGCAGTCTGATAGTTTATATATCAATTATGAAATATCAACATTGCAACACATGCCAATACGGCCGCTTTAGTTTACTAAATTGCAATTTTAAATTCCGCGCCGAAAAATCCTGCTGAAAACGTCTCTGTATGATGTCGCCTGCGCGTGATGTCACGGATTGTAGAGGACATTTTGTGCCAGTATCGTGCCCAGCGGAGTTTTCTTGTCGAAAACGTCGCGGAATGATGACGCGTGTTTGTGACGTTATTGGTTGTAGCGGACATGTTAGCCCAGCACCACACACGGCTAAAAGTCGTCTCTTTTCATCGCATAATTACACAGTATTTTGGACATCTGTGTTGCTGAATCTTTTGCAATTTGTTCAATTAATAATGGAGACGTCAAAGAAGAATGCTGTTGGTGGAAAGCGGTGGATTGCAGCTGCCTTTAACACTGAAGCACAGCCGGTGTTTCTTGGTTTGTTGTGAAGCTTTAGCGAACATGTTTCTCTACCACATGTCAACCAGCAAGTTTTTGGATGAGAAAATTGTGATATTAAGTCCGCTCTTACCGGAGACTTGTGCGGTACATCCGGAAAGTATTCCCACCGCTTTACTTGTATTTTGTTATGTTGCAGCCTTATTCCAAAGCGGCATGAATTCATTTTGTCCTCAAATTTATACACAAAATACCCCTTAAAGGCCTACTGAAAGCCACTACTAGCGACCACGCAGTCTGATAGTTTGTATATCAATGATGAAATATTAACATTGCAACTCATGCCAATACGAAATTTTTAGTTTACTAAAGTGCAATTTTAAATTCCGCGCCGAAAAATCCTGCTGAAAACGTCTCTGTATGATGTCGCCTGCGCGTGATGTCACGGATTGTAGAGGACATTTTGTGCCAGTATCGTGCCCAGCTATTAAGTCGTCTGTTTTCATCGCATAATTCCATAATATTCTGGACTCTGTGTTGCTGAATCTTTTGCAATTTGTTCAATGAGTAATGGAGACGTCAAAGAAGAAAGCTGTAGGTGGGAAGCGGTGTATTGCGGCCGGCTTTAGCAACACTAACACAGCCGGTGTTTCATTGTTTACATTCCCGAAAGATGACGTGTGAAGTGAATTATATTTATATAGCGCTTTTCTCAAGTGACTCAAAGCGCTTTACACAGTGACACCCATATCTAAGTTAGATTTAAACCAGATGATGAAGATGACAGTCAAGCTTTACTATGGAACAGAGATGTCAAGCGCACACGGTTGGATTGGACCACACCCACAAACTACGGTGTATTATGCAGCGTAACATGAATTGATTAATGTGGACCCCGAACTTATTCCGGTGTTACTATTTAGTGGTCAATTGTACGGAATATGTACTGAACTGTGCAATCTACTAATAAAAGTTTCAATCAATCAATCAAAGCGATCATTTTTACCATTCTGTACTCTGAAGGCAATCTATGTCGTGTGCTACGCTAGCATCCTGACCGTCACCGTCAGCGTCGGGTTCAAAGCGGTATGGAACTATCCCTAGTTGCGGTTGGGATTGGCCAAGTGGTCCTGCCACCCCCACGGCTCTCACAGCATCTTCCCTATTTGAATCGCTCCCACTGCCCTTTAGTCCTTTTTTTTCTCTTTTGTTCTAGTCCTTCACTCTAACTTTCCTCATCCACGAATCTTTCATTCTCGCTCAAATTAATGGGGAAATCGTTGCTTTCTCGGTCCGACTCGCTCTAGCTGCTGGTGGCCATGATTGTAAACAATGTTCAGATGTGAGGAGCTCCACAACCCGTGACGTCACGCGCACATCGTCTGCTACTTCCGGTACAGGCAAGGCTTTTTTATTAGCGACCAAAAGTTGCGAACTTTATCGTGGATGTTCTCTACTAAATCCTTTCAGCAAAAATATTGCAATATGGCGAAATGATCAAGTATGACACATAGAATGGACCTGCTATCCCCGTTTAAATAAGAACATCTCATTTCAATAGGCTTGTAAATGCCTTTTTTCTTGCTTTTGTGAACACATGTCAGTAACGTGGCTGGATATGAATAATATTCCGCAGATGAAACTTTGTGTCATTGGGGACGGCGTGGGCGTGGTTTGGAGAGTGGCCACGCCAGCAACCCGAGGGTTCCTGGTTCGATCCCCACCTTCTTCCAACATCGTCACGTCCGTTGTGTCCTTAAGCTAGACACTTCAACCTTGCTCCTGATGGGTCGTGATTAGGGCTCTGCAGGGCAGCTCCCGCCATCAGCGGTGCGACCTAAATGCATATTAGGGGACTTTTAGGTACATAAAGTCCATCAAGCAAGATAACTCACTCCTATATCGTCCTTGCAGGCCACTTCTCCAACAAGGCCATGCCATCCGCTGGCGTCCTTCCATGGATTCAGGGCATCTTCTGCAACGCCAACAACCCCTGCTTCAGATTCCCTACCAGGGAGAATCTCCGGGGGTGGTCTCCAACTATAACAACTCCATGTAAGCATTTCTTATGAATCATTGTTCAGGGTGATACTGATATTGGATATTTGTTTAAAATCAGCAAAAATTACATATATATATATATATTTATATATATATATACACAAATATATATATATATATGATGGATGGATTTATGTATGTATATATATACATATATATATATATATATATGTGAGTGTGTGTATATATATGTGTGTGTGTATGAATGTGTGTGTATATACATTATGTGTGTGTGTATGTATATATATATATGTGTATATATATATGAGTGTGTATATGTATATGTATGTGTGTGTATATACTGTATATGTATTTATATATACACATACATATATAATTATATCTACATATGTGTGTGTATATATATATATATATACATAATATGTATGTACAAATACAGTATATATATACATATATGTATATATGCAGTAAATATGTATACATAATGTGTATATATATGTGTGTGTGTGTATATATATATATATATATTATATATATATATACAGTATATAATTTTATTTTTATATATATATATATATATATCCATCCATCCATCCATTTTCTACCGCTTATTCCCTTTCGGGGTCGCGGGGGGCGCTGCCGCCTTTCTCAGCTACAAGCGGGCGGAAGGCGGGGTACACCCTGGACAAGTCACCACCTCATCGCAGGGCTATATATATATATATATATATATATATATATATATATATATATATATATCTCCAGCAGCCCCCGTGACCCCAAAAAGGGACAAGTGGTAGAAAATGGATGGATCTATATGAATATACATATATATATATATATAATATATATATATATATATATATATATATATATATATATGGTAACACTTTAATATGGGGAACATATGAATCATTAATTTGTTGCTTATTAACTTGCAAACATATTAGTAACATATTGACTGTTAATTAGTCATTATTAAGTACTTATTAATGCCTTATTCTGCAAGGCCTTATTATACAACCAGTAAGCCATTAACTAAGAGTCTTCCCTGACCCCTGACCATATGTTAATAAGCAACTAATTAATGGTTTATATGTTCCCCGTACTAAAGTAATAATATATAAATATATATGTATGTATATATGTATGTATGTATCATTAGTATGATATTGGCTTGCATTTCTCCAATACAAGTAGTCCTGCTTGTCCAAGGCTGGACAGCCAGTTAACATTTCAATATCCTTCAATAAACACACAAGATTGGTTTTATCTTGTACATTAGTCACAATTTTTACTATGGTACATTTTTAGTCTACTTGTTACCTTTGTTTTCGCACCCTTTTTGTGCCCTTGTGTGCATTATCCTTTCCATCCTTACCCTTTCCATCCTTTGTTACTGAGCTACTGTGTGGAACAATTTCCCTTGTGGATCATTAAGTTTAAGTCTCAGACATTTACAAAAGGAGATGTGGTAGGCTACCAGGAGATAGAAACTACGCAACAGCCAAGCAAAAAATAGCACACATGCTAGTTCATTGAACAATATTTCAGTCCAAAACATTTGTCAATGTAAACAAGTATTAAATAACCATAATTGCATATTACTTACACATACAAAGTCTCCAAAGCAAAAAAGTATTCAGTAACAAACGTGTCTGCATCATTCATTTTAATGTGTCATGAGCCTATCAAAATGAATCATTGTGACCACTAGGTGTCGCCAGAACCAAATACCACTTCAATTCAATTTAAAGACAGCATAAGTCCATTTCAGAAGGTTATTAACAAATAGCTTCGTGGTTTTCATACCTACCATTGTTCTATGTTTGACTAATTTCACTTGATCAAACCTTTTCTAAGGAGTCTTGTTGATATCAAATTGAAACAATACTGGTATAGACCAATATCGGTATCGTATCGGAGGTGGAAACGCATATATATCAGGACAGCCCCACCCTTATTTTTGCCCCTTGGGTCCTGTTTTGTTCCAGATTGTCCCGGTTCTACGTGGACATCTTGGACATGTTCAATGACACGGAAGTCCGGCCAGCTGGGGCGTCTGTGGCACGAAGTGTCCACGTTCTCCAACTTCATGGAACGCTACGCAACAACCCGGCGGCGATATCGGGTATAAGGAAGGTCGCCTGCCGTCCACCGTGGGAACCATCCTAAAACCGGTCTTCGTCTCTTTCAGGTCGCGGTTTAAAGATTGAGGACATTCTGAAGGACGACCAGGATCTCGTAGCGTTCCTGTCGGGAGAGGCCGCCCTCTCAGACTCGGTGGTTTACCAGCTGACCCACGCCGAGATACGGGTCGAACAAGTGAGTTGGTGTGTTAGTCCCATACTTGCCAACCTTGAGACCTCCGAATTCGTGAGATTGGCGGGGGTTCGAGATGGCGGGGTTAAGGGGGAGGAGTATATTTAGGGCTAGAATTCACTGAAATTCAAGTATTTCTTATATATATATATACTGTGGGGCAAAAAAAGTATTAAGTCAGTCACCAATTGTGCAAGTTTTCCCACTTAAAATGATGACAGAGGTCCTGTAATTTTCATCATAGGTACACTTCAACTGTGAGAGACAGAATGTGAAAAAAAATCCAGGAATTTTAAAGAATTTATTTGTAAATTATGGTGGAAAATAAGTATTTGGTCACTTCAAACAAGGAAGATCTCTGGCTCTCACAGACCTGTAACTTCGTCTTTAAGAAGCTCTTCAGTCCTCCACTCGTTACTTGTATTAATGGAACCTCTTCGAACTCGTTATCTGTATAAAAGACACCTGTCCACAGCCTCAAACGGTCAGACTCCGAACTCCACAATGGCCAAGACCAAAGAGCTGTCGAAGGACACCAGGAAAAGAAATGTAGACCTGCACCAGACTGGGAAGAGTGAATCTACAATAGGAAAGCAGCTTGGTGTGAAAAAAATAAACTGTGGAGCAATTATCAGAAAATGGAAGACATACAAGACCACTGATAATCTCCCTCGATCTGGGGCTCCACGCAAGATCTCATCCCGTGGGGTCAAAAGGATCATGAGAACGGTGAGCAAAAATCCCAGAACCAGGGGGGACCTGGTGAATGACCTGCAGAGAGCTGGGACCAAAGTAACAAAGGTTACCATCAGTAACCATCCTATGTCCCCCCCTCCCTTGTGGAGGGGGTCCGGTCCGATGACAATGGATGAAGTATTGGCTGTCCAGAGTCGAGACCCAGGATGGACCGCTCGCCTGTGTATCGGTTGGGGACATCTCTACGCTGCTGATCCGCCTCCGCTTGAGATGGTTTCCTGTGGACGGGACTCTCGCTGCTGTCTTGGATCCACTTTGAACTGAACTCTCGCGGCTGTGTTTGAGCCACTATGGATTGAACTTTCACAGTATCATGTTAGACCCGCTCGACATCCATTGCTTTCGGTCCCCTAGAGGGGGAGGGGGCGTTGCCCACATCTGAGGTCCCCTCCAAGGTTTCTCATAGTCAGCATTGTCCACTGGCGTCCCACTGGATGTGAATTCTCCCTGCCCACTGGGTGTGAGTTTTCCTTGCCCTTTTGTGGGTTCTTCCGAGGATGTTGTAGTCGTAATGATTTGTGCAGTCCTTTGAGACATTTGTGATTTGGGGCTATATAAATAAACATTGATTGATTGATTGATAACACACTACGCCGACAGGGACTCAAATCCTGCAGTGCCAGATCTGTCCCCTGCTTAAGCCAGTGCATGTCCAGGGCCCGTCTGAAGTTTGCCAGAGAGCACATGGATGATACAGCAGAGGATTGGGAGAATATCATGTGGTCAGATGAAACCAAAATAGAACTTTTTGGTATAAACTCAACTGGTCGTGTTTGGAGGAAGAAGAATACTGAGTTGCATCCCAAGAGCACCATACCTACTGTGAAGCATGTGGGTGAAAACATCATGCTTTGGGGCTGTTTTTTCTGCTAAGGGACAGGACGATTGATCCGTGTTAAGGAAAGAATGAATGGGGCCATGTATCGTGAGATTTGGAGCCAAAACCTCCTTCCATCAGTGAGAGCTTTGAATGCTTGACCAAATACTTATTTTCCACCATCATTTACAAATAAATTCTTTAAAATTCCTGGATTTTTTTACCACATTCTGTCTCTCACAGTTGAAGTGTACCTATGATGAAAATTACAGACCTCTGTCATCAATTTAAGTGGGAGAACTTGCACAATCGCTGGCTGACTAAATACTTTTTTTGCCCCACTGTATGTTACACTCTCAGGTCTCCATTTAGCAAGGTAGCCGCCGCATTTTGCTTACCTGACCGTTCATGAGTGACTATATCCGTCCGGCCACCGAGTTCAATGGAGAAGTCTGATCTACAAAACTTGCAGGCAGCATACCCATCCCCCCTTCGAGCTGTCCTGGATGAACTGAAATTCTTATTTCCAATCATTTTGGAACTTACTCGCCGTCGCCATGAATGTCCTTTCTTCGTTCTCCTGCTTCGTCTCTGTTATATTTTCGGACATTACTACTTGCCGTAGTTTTGAAGCAATGCATGATGGGAATCCGGATGTTGTGTGTCAGTGTAGTAACGTGCCGGCTGTAATAAAAACACGCTGAGAAATAGCTCCATGCCTGCCTTTTTATTGGGTTATAGATCAACCTAGGGATAACAATGACATATATATTAGTCGCCTTTTCGGGTGAGAGAGGACGATAAAGGCACGCCCCCAATATTGTTGTCCGGGTGAAATTCGGGAGAATGGTTGCCCCGGGAGATTTTCGGGAGAGGCACTGAAACTCGGGAGTCTCCCAAAACATTTGTAAAGGTTGGCAAGTATGTGTTAGCCCCCTTCCAGAGTGTCTTTTCCCGCCCTCTTCCAGTTTGCCTATGGCGTCCCAGACCTCCAGCTGAAAGACATCGCGTGCAGCCAGGCCCTGCTGGAGCGCTTCATCATCTTCCCCAGCCGCCACGGCCTCCACGGCGTTCGCAACGCCATGTGCGCCCTCAGCCAGCCCCGGCTGCAGAAGATCGAAGACGCGCTCTACGCCAACGTGGACTTTTTCAAGATCTTCAGACTGGTGGGTAGTCGCCGTCTTAAAGTGGGTGTTAGTGCTCAGCAGGAGTGGGTCAGGTGATGGCGTTATCCCTCTTGCCCCGCTTCCCTAATGGGCTTAGGCCATGCACCGCTCCCGCTAAGACGTCAGCCGAGTCCCCCTGGTTCACTTTGGTTGGTGCTTACGTCAGCCCGGCTCCGGTCTGAATCATCACAACAACATTTGTGATGATTCGGGGGGGGGGTTGGGTTTAGCAGGGGGGGGTGTATATTGTAGCATCCCGGAAGAGTTAGTGCTGCAAGGGTTTCTGGATATTTGTCCTGTTGTGTTACGGTGCTGATGTTCTCCCGAAATGTGTTTGTCATTCTTGTTTGGTGTGGGTTCACAGTGTGGCGCATATTTTGTAACAGTGTTAAAGTTGTTTTTACGGCCACCCTCAGTGTGACCTGTATGGCTGTTGACCAAGTATGCCTTGCATTCACTTGTGTGTGTGGGAAAAGCCGTAGATATTATGTGATTGGGGGGCAGTGGCTTTAAGGTTTATTGGCGTTCTGTACTCCTCCCTACGTCCGTGTACCACTCCGTACGGCGCCATTTTTTGAAACCAATACCGATAATGTCCAATATCACATTTGTCGGCTCTAGTTCTATTCTATATTGTATTATATATTAATTTCAGTTTGTATATTAATTTTATTATATTACAAGCTTCTTTTTTTCATACTCAACAAACTTGAAAGTGAATTGCATTTTTTCTTTGGATTTTGCCTATCATTCACAATCCAGATGCATTTTTATCCCCTAATTAATTTTAAAAATAGTGAAGGGAATTATATTTTATATAGCGCTTTTCTCTAGTGACCCAAAGCGCTTTACATAGTGAAACCCAATATCTAAGTTACATTTAAAGCAGTGTGGGTGGCACTGGGAGCAGGTGGGTAAAGTGTCTTGCCCAAGGACACAACGGCAGTGACTAGGATGGTGGAGCGGGAATCAAACCTGCAACCCTCAAGTTGCTGGCACGGCCACTCTACCAACCGAACTATACCGCGAGTGTATTAATCCATCCATCCATGTTCTTTCGCTTGTCCTTTTTGGGGTCACGGGGGGGGGGGGGGGGGGGGGTGGGTGCTGCAGCCTGTCTCAGCTGCATTCAAGCAGCAGGTGGTGTACACCCTGGACATTAAAGCCCACTTCAAATGAAATGTTCTTACTTAAACGGGGATAGCAGGTCCATTCTATGTGTCATACTTGATCATTTCGCGATATTGCCATATTTTTGCTGAAAGGATTTAGTAGAGAACATCGACGATAAAGTTTGCAACTTTTGGTCGCTGATAAAAAAGCCTTCCCTGTACCGGAAGTAGCAGACGATGTGCGCGTGACTTCACGGGTTGTGGAGCTCCTCATATCTGAACATTGTTTACAATCATGGCCACCAGCAGCTAGAGCGAGTCGGACCGAGAGAGCGACGATTTCCCCATTAATTTGAGCGAGGATGAAAGATTTGTGGATGAGGAAATTCAGAGTGAAGACATAGAAGAAGAAAAAAAGGCGAGGGCAGTGAGAGCGATGTTTTTAGACACATTTACTAGGATAATTCTGGAAAATCCCTTATCTGCTTATTGTGTTATTAGTGTTTTAGTGAGATTACATGGTACCTGTACAACCTGAAGGTCGGCCCCGCACCTTTCTTCAGCACCAGTCGACGGGCGGTGGCGATGCCCATCTCCGCCCTTCGCAAGGGACCCTCTTCGAAACACCATCTTTCGGAATAATCGCTGCATAATACACTGTACTTTGTGTGTGTGGTCCAATCCAACCGTGTACGCTTGACCGCTCTGTTCCATAGTAAAGCTCCACCGTCATCTTTCGGGAATGTAAACAATAAAACACCGGCTGTGTTTGTGTTGCTAAAGGCGGCCGCAATACACCGCTTCCCACCTACAGCTTTCTTCTTTGACGTCTCCATTATTCATTGAAGAAATTGCAAAAAATTCAGCAACTACAGATGTCCAGAATATTGTGGAACTATGCGATGAAAACAGACGACTTATAGCTGTGAACGGCTCTGGAACAAAATGTCCTTTCCAATTACGATTATTGCGATGTTTCAGCATTATTTTACTGAGCAAATATAATCAATTAAAAAAAACAACATGAGTACATTTAATTGAAGTGGGGAATAAACATCATACTGGCTAAATGAATCCAAATGAAGATCTCCCCACATTTCAGGGTTCCAAAAAAACGTGGCGTGGTTCCAATGCTTCTTTCTCCCTCCCCCCCCCCCGACTTCCTGACACCAGCTTTCCTTCAGCGTGGCGAGGAATGTCACAGGAAGGATATCTGTTGGTCTTGGCGTTCCCTCATCCTCCTTTGCTTTCCTAACAACTTTTTTTGTTTTGTTTCAATTCCAACGTGATTCATGATGACCTTTTCACCCCGTTTTGCAAACTTTGTAACGTCTTTTTTTTTTTTGTGTGTCACATGACAGCTTCCACGCGTCATGGACAGCAGCTCGGAGGGGGTGGACCTGCACAGGTGGGCTCGTGTCCTCAGGGCCACGTCGGAGAAGATCCTGGAGGTCAGTTGCACTTCTGCACGAAACCCTGGAGATATTTTTTTTAATCTCAAAAAGAACTTTGCGGCTTTCCTCTGGTGTTCTAATACAGTGTTTTTGAACCACTGTGCCGCGGCATACTAAATAAATAAATGGGTTGTACTTGTATAGCGCTTTTCTACCTTCAAGGTACTCAAAGCGCTTTGACACTACCACATTTACCCATTCACACACTGATGGAGGGAGCTGCCATGCAAGGCGCTAACCAGCACCCATCAGGAGCAAGGGTGACGTGTCTTGCTCAAGGACACAACGGACGTGACGAGGTTGGTACTAGGTGGGGATTGAACCAGGGACCCTCGGGTTGCGCACGGCCACTATTCCACTGCCCCACGCCGTCCCGTACTAGTCTGGCGTGCCGTGAGAAATTACGCAACTTCACCTAATTCAGGGGTGTCCAAAGTGCGGGGCGGGGGGCCATTTTTTAACGGTCCCACGGCACATTTTTAAAAATATTATGGGAAAAAATAAAAAAAACATAAAAAGTGGTATAAAAGAGCAAACCGGTGAAATGTGACAAGAAAATGTTGCAATGTTGACTCAAATAACACAAAGCTGCCATGCAGGCTGTTTCTTTCTTTAAAGGGGAACATTATTAAAATTTCAAAATGTTTGAAAACAATAAAAATTAGTTCCCAGTGGCTTGTTGTATTTTTTGAATTTTTTTTCAAAATTTTACCGGTCCCCGAATATCCCTAAAAAAAGCTTTAAAGTGCTTGATTTTCGCTATTTGCGATGCCACTATCCATTTCCCTGTGACGTCACACAGTGCTGCCAATGTAAACAAACAATGGGAATACCACAGCAAGATATAGCGACATTAGCTCGGATTCAAACTCGGATTTCAGCGGCTTAAGCGATTCAACAGATTACGCATGTATTGAAACAGATGGTTGGAGTATGAAAGTATTGAAGAAGAAACTGAAGCTATTGACGCTATTCATAGCCATAGCATGGCCGAATAGCTGCAATAGCATCGCCGGTAAAATGTGCGGACCAAACGTTCAGGACTTTGGCATCTTGTGACACTGGAGCAACTTAAATCCGTTGATTGGTAAGTGTTTGTTTGGCATTAAATGTGGGTGGAAGGAAACATAATATAGTTGCAAATGCATCTGCAGGTTATCCATACATCTCTGTGCCATGTCTGCTTTAGCACCGCCGGTACATAGCATGTTAGCGTCGATTAGCGTAGCATGTTGGCATCGATGAGCTGGCAGTTAACATCAACAAAACTCACCTTTGTGATTTCTGAGACTTTATCGTTACAAATGCATCTGCAGGTTATCCATACATCTCTGTGCCATGTCTGCTTTAGCACCGCCGGTAAATAGCATGTTAGCATCGATGAGCTGGCAGTCAACATCAACAAAACTCACCTTTGTGATTTCTGAGACTTTATCGTTACAAATGCATCTGCAGGTTATCCATACATCTCTGTGCCATGTCTGCTTTAGCACCGCCGGTGAATAGCATGTTAGCGTAGATTAGCGTAGCATGTTAGCATCGATTAGCTGGCAGTCACGCCGCGACCAAATACGTCTGATTAGCACATAAGTCAACAACATCAACAAAACTCACCTTTGTGATTTTCGTTGACTTTATAGTTGCAAATGCATCTGCAGGTTATCCATACATCTCTGTGCCATGTCTGCCTTAGCATCGCCAGTAAAATGTGGAGACACTCTGGCACATTCAATGGGGGTCTGGCGGCAGACATTTTGGCATCTTCGGGCCAGTGGTGCAACTTGAATCCCTCCCTGTTAGTGTTGTTACACCCTCTGACAACACACCGTCGAGGCATGATGTCTCCAAGGTTCCAAAAAATAGTCGAAAAAACGGAAGATAACAGAGCTGAGACCCAATGTTTACAATGTGTTGAAAATGAAAATGGCGGCTGTATTACCTCGGCGACGTCACATTCTGACGTCATCGCTTCCAGAGCGATAAAAAGAAAGGCGTTTAATCAGCCAAAATTCACCCAATTAGAGTTCGGAAATCGGTTAAAAATATTTTGGTCTTTTTTTCTGCAACATCAAGGTATATATTGACGCTTACATAGGTCTGCTGATAATGTTCCCCTTTAAAAAAAAACAATAGTGAATGCCGGAAAGATATGAAACAAAAACTTCTATGTAGGTCTCACTTAGACCTACATTTAGATAATTGACATCCTTCGGCAAAAATTAACAGGAAGTTAAAAATTACCCCTTCAAAATAAAAGTTTTGTAAAAACCCGTCACCTTTTTCAAACGTAAACTCCTCCGAGTGCATTTGTCGTTTCGGCTTCAAACTCGCACAGGAGAGAGATTGAACCCTTTTGATTAAAACTATCCAACAAAGTTTTGATTACTGCTCCGGTTTTGATTTTACGCGCCTTCAAAGAACCCCTGCGCAAAGTTTCCTAAAAAAATGTCATTTTTGCCTCTTTGAGCTGTATTTTGACCCCCTTAAAATGCTTCAAAGTGCAAGTTAAAGCTCTACTATGCAAAGCGAAAGCCATTTATCAACAACATCCAGAAACGCCGATCTGTAATTTGACCCCTTTAACATGCTTCAAAACTCACCAAATTTTACACACACATCAGGACTGGCGAAAATTGCCATCTAATAAAAAACCAAACCCCAAAAGTCCAAATTGCGCTCTAGTGCCCCCTAGGAAAAAACCCAGACAAAACTGCTTGTAACTTCTGTTAGGAATGTCGTAGAGACATGAAACAAAGACCTCTATGTAGATCTGACTTAGACCAGGGCTTGGCAGCGGCCAAAGGCGGACCCGACCAACGCTGCTTGCAGCTTTAATGTTAGAATTGTATTGCCTCAAGGGCCAAATGAAATTATATGAAATTTGGCCCACGGGCCAGTGTTTGACATCCATGCCCTTTGGGGTTGCTGGTGCCTATCTCAGCTACAATCGGGCGGGGACAAGTCTTCACCTCATCGCAGTGTTTATCACATGTTCCTATCTTATGAAGTGTTTGTGTTTCGGCACGTTCACTTTTGCGTCCCAGTGGAGGGGGCGTGGTTGTCTTGAAGGTGTCGGGGGGGTTACATCCCATCATCACCCTCCTAGGGCCTAAGAATGGGGCGGAGGCTGTGAGAGAACATTCCTTAGTGATGACACATCCCGTAGGTGGGACATCCCGCCTCCTCCTCCTCCCTGGCCGTCGCCTTGGTGACGGAGAGGCGAGCCAAGCACGTCCTTCCTCTCCGTGTATTCATCATTGTGTGTGATGTCATCGGTTCAGTTTCAGTTTTTATTCGGAACATGCAGACAATACAATGTGATGCATCATGTTTGCAGTTGTTTCAGTACAGCACGTACGAAAAGGAGGAGGAAGAAGCAGAGCTTATTTAATCCTTCCCCTTTTCATTCCATAGCCATTTTATACCATTTCTTTGTTCTCTGTAACAGAAGAGTGAACACATAAATAATTAAAGCTGCAAGCAGCGTTGGTCGGGTCCGCCTTTGGCTGCTGTCCCCGAGACCCACGGCCGGATAAGCGTTAGAAGACGCCTTGGAGCCACTATTTTGAGAATCTAATGCATTGTGAAAGTAATGCAGTTGTTGTATTGAAGTGAAAATATCAAACTTCCTGTTGATTTTTGCTAAAGTATGTTAATTGTTAAAATGTAGGTCTAAGTGAGACCTACATAGTGTTTTTTGTTTCATGTCTCTCTGACATTCTTACAGTTTTGTCTGTGTTTTCTTCCTAGGAGCAGTTTGTCCGTGTTGTATTCCTAGGGGGGCGGTAGAGCGCAATTTTGAGTTTTGAGGTTAGGTTTTTTCATCAGATCGCAATTTTTGCCAGACCTGATGTGTGTGTCAAGTTTGGTGAGTTTAGAAGCATTTTAAGGAGGGTCAAATAACAGCTCAAAGAGGCAAAAATGACATATTTTAGGAGACTTTGCACAGGGGTTCCTTGAAGGCGCGTAAAATCAAAACCTGAGAACTTATCAAAACTCTGTCCTATACTTTTAATCAGAAGGGTTCAATCTCTCTCCTGTGCGAGTTTGAAGCCAAAACAACGCACGCAGAGGAGATAATGTTTGAAGAAAGGTGATCGGTTTTTACAAAACTTGGGGTTTTGAAGGGGGGATTGCAAACTTCCTGTTGATTTTTGTTGGGGGTTGTCAATCTATGAAATATAGGTCTAAACGAGACCTACATAGAGCTTTTTGTTTCATGTCTCTCCGACATTCTTACCGGAAGTTACAAGCAGTTTTGTCTGTGTTTTCTTTCTAGGAGCGTTTTTTTTCAGTGTTTTATTCAAAAATAGCGCTAGAACGCAATTTTGAGTTTTGGGGTTTGGTTTTTTTATTAGATCGCAATATTCGCCAGTCCTTATGTGTGCGCCAAGTTTGGTGACTTGTGAAGCATTTTAAAGGGGTCAAATTACAGCGCAAAGAGGCAAAAATGGCATTTTTTGCAAACATTTTATTTTGAAGGGGTTTTTGCCAACTTCCCGTAGATTTTTGCTGAAAGAAGAGAGTTTATGAAAATTGGGTCTAAGTCAGACCTACATAGGAGTTTTTGTTTCATGTCGCTATGACATTCCTAACAGAAGTTACATGCAGTTTTTTCTGTAATTTTTTCCTATGGGGCGCTAGAGCACAATTTTCATTTTGGGGTATTGGTTGCTTAATATGTTGGGAAGGTTTGCTATACCAACGTGTGTGTCAAATTTGGTGAGTTTTGAAGCATGTTAAGGGGGTCAAATTACAGCGCGTAGGTGCGGAATAATAATAAAACACAGCAGTTTCAATAGGGTCCTTGGCCCATTGCAAAGGACTCCTGTGGAGTCCTTTGCAATGGGCCAAGGACCCTAATTATTAATTACTTATCCTGTTAAGCAATGTCAGCTCAGATTAGATCTGAGAGCCGGATGCAGTCATCAAAAGAGCCACATCTGGCTCTAGAGCCATAGGTTCCCTACCCCTGGCCTAAAAAAAACAAACAAAAAACGTAAACAACAATAAAATTTAAAATTGACGGATATATCTGAAGTTGATCTCGACATTATTGTGCTGAAAAGTAAACAGTAAAAATTTTTTTTTAACACTTTAATGAGTAGGACACTTTTGGATCCCCAATTATTTTATTTGTTTTTAAGTGTCATGGCGGCATAGCTCGGTTGATAGAGTGGCCGTGCCAGCAACTTGAGGGTTCCAGGTTCGATTCCCGCTTCCGCCATCCTAGTCACTGCCGTTGTGTCCTCGGGCAAGACACTTTACCCACCTGCTCCCAGTGCCACCCACACTGGTTTAAATGTAACTTAGATATTGGGTTTCACTATGTAAAGCGCTTTGAGTCACTAGAGAAAAGCGCTATATAAATATAATTCACTTCACTCAAATAATAATGAATCAAAATCCAAAATTAAGGCTAAGTTATTGGGTGAAAATATTGCAAATACTGCCTTCCGCCCGATTGTAGCTGAGATAGGCGCCAGCGCCCCCCGCCACCCCAAAAGGGAATAAGCGGTAGAAAATGGATGGATGGATGGATTGTGTTTTTTTCATTTTTTTTCTAATGTTGATGTAGAGCAAGGGTAGGGAACCTGCGGCTCTTTTGATGACTGCATCTGGCTCTCGGATAGGGATTCACTATGTAAAGCGCTTTGAGTCACTAGAGAAAAGCGCTATATAAATATAATCCAGTTCAGTTCAGTTCAATCTGAGCTGACGCTGCGCAACACGATAAGTAATGATTAATTCCACTTGTAATCAAAGTGTTAAAAAAAGTTCAAAATATAAAAACATGCACATGCATTTGAATCTGTCCATCCTGTTTTCTACCGCACTTGTTCAAGAAGTTGCATTAAGGGTAAGAAGCCGGGGGTTCTTCAGACCACCAAGCACCGACATGAGAGCCCTTTTCAGGGTTACGTTATTGTTTTATTTTTCAATAAGTCTTTCAGTTGCTGTCCAGCAATTGTATTTTTCTCTCTCGCTCGCGCTCTGGCTCCAGCCCCCAACCCCGTCGCTCCTCCCGGCTGCTGCTTATAACAGGGCGACAGGTGATTAGATAGCAAGGCCCAGGTGGGCCCTCTACGCACCTGTCGCTGATTTCGAGGCCGGCCCTGGCAACACCCCGCTTTGCTGCAGGTCCCGCATACCACGCCCCCCCTCCACAGTTTTATTACAAAGAATAAGAGACTTATTATACTGTAGGAATTGGTCTCACTTAAAAATACACGCGTTTAGTTGAAAAAAATATTATATGGCTCTTGCGGAAATATATTTTAAAATATTTGGATTCTTGGCTCTCTCAGCCAAAAAGGTTCCCGACCCCCTGATGTAGAAATTTAAAACTTGCATATTAATAATAAAAATAACAATACTGAATAATGACACATTTTGAATATTTTTTTGGGACCAAAACCCTTTGGGGTCCCCGGGATTCTAACTGAGTGGAGGCCGAAATGTATTTTTATTTTTTCCATCCATCCATCCATCCATCCATCCATCCATTTCCTACCGCTTATTCCCTTTTGGGGTAGCGGGGGGGGCGCTGGCGCCTATCTGAGCTACAATCGGGCGGAAGGCGGGGTACACCCTGGACAAGTCGCCACCTCACCGCAGTAGCAGTATTTTTTTTTTTTTACATCCATCCATTTTCCTACCGCTTATTCCCTTTTGGGGTAGCGGGGGGGCGCTGGCGCCTATCTCAGCTACAATCGGGCGGAAGGCGGTGTACACCCTGGACAAGTCACCACCTCATCCCAGTAGCAGTATTTTTTTTTTTTACATCCATCCATTTCCTACCGCTTATTCCCTTTTGGGGTGGCGGGGGGCGCTGGCGCCTATCTCAGCTACAATCGGGCGGAAGGCGGGGTACACCCTGGACAAGTCGCCACCTCATCGCAGTAGCAGTATTTTTTTTTTTTTACATCCATCCATTTCCTACCGCTTATTCCCTTTTGGGGTAGCGGGGGGGCGCTGGCGCCTATCTCAGCTACAATCGGGCAGAAGGCGGTGTACACCCTGGACAAGTCGCCACCTCATCGCAGTAGCAGTATTTTTTTTTTTTTACATCCATCCATTTCTACCGCTTATTTCCTTTTGGGGTAGCGGGGGGGGGGCTGGCGCCTATCTCAGCTACAATCGGGCAGAAGGCGGGGTACACCCTGGACAAGTCTCCACCTCATCGCAGTAGCAGTATTTTTTTTTTTTTACATCCATCCATTTCCTACCGCTTATTCCCTTTTGGGGTAGCGGGGGGGCGCTGGCGCCTATCTCCGCTACAATCGGGCGGACAAGTCGCCACCTCATCGCAGTAGCAGTATTTTTTTTTTTTTACATCCATCCATTTCTACCGCTTATTTCCTTTTGGGGTAGCGGGGGGGGGGCTGGCGCCTATCTCAGCTACAATCGGGCAGAAGGCGGGGTACACCCTGGACAAGTCTCCACCTCATCGCAGTAGCAGTATTTTTTTTTTTTTACATCCATCCATTTCCTACCGCTTATTCCCTTTTGGGGTAGCGGGGGGGCGCTGGCGCCTATCTCAGCTACAATCGGGCAGAAGGCGGTGTACACCCTGGACAAGTCGCCACCTCATCGCAGTAGCAGTATTTTTTTTTTTTACATCCATCCATTTTCTACCGCTTATTCCCTTTTGGGGTAGCGGGGGGGCGCTGGCGCCTATCTCCGCTACAATCGGGCGGACAAGTCGCCACCTCATCGCAGTAGCAGTATTTTTTTTTTTTTACATCCATCCATTTCTACCGCTTATTTCCTTTTGGGGTAGCGGGGGGGGGGCTGGCGCCTATCTCAGCTACAATCGGGCGGAAGGCGGGGTACACCCTGGACAAGTCTCCACCTCATCGCAGTAGCAGTATTTTTTTTTTTTTACATCCATCCATTTCCTACCGCTTATTCCCTTTTGGGGTAGCGGGGGGGCGCTGGCGCCTATCTCAGCTACAATCGGGCGGAAGGCGGTGTACACCCTGGACAAGTCGCCACCTCATTGCAGTAGCAGTATTTTTTTTTTTTTACATCCATCCATTTTCTACCGCTAATTCCCTTTTGGGGTAGCGGGGGGGCGCTGGCGCCTATCTCAGCTACAATCGGGCGGAAGGCGGGGTACACCCTGGACAAGTCGCCACCTCATCGCAGTAGCAGTATTTTTTTTTTTTACATCCATCCATTTCCTACCGCTTTTTCCCTTTTGGGGTAGCGGGGGGCGCTGGCGCCTATCTCAGCTACAATCGGGCGGAAGGCGGGGTACACCCTGGACAAGTCGCCACCTCATCGCAGTAGCAGTATTTTTTTTTTTTTACATCCATCCATTTCCTACCGCTTATTCCCTTTTGGGGTAGCGGGGGGGCGCTGGCGCCTATCTCAGCTACAATCGGGCAGAAGGCGGTGTACACCCTGGACAAGTCGCCACCTCATCGCAGTAGCAGTATTTTTTTTTTTTACATCCATCCATTTTCTACCGCTTATTCCCTTTTGGGGTAGCGGGGGGGCGCTGGCGCCTATCTCCGCTACAATCGGGCGGACAAGTCGCCACCTCATCGCAGTAGCAGTATTTTTTTTTTTTTACATCCATCCATTTCTACCGCTTATTTCCTTTTGGGGTAGCGGGGGGGGGGCTGGCGCCTATCTCAGCTACAATCGGGCAGAAGGCGGGGTACACCCTGGACAAGTCTCCACCTCATCGCAGTAGCAGTATTTTTTTTTTTTACATCCATCCATTTCCTACCGCTTATTCCCTTTTGGGGTAGCGGGGGGGCGCTGGCGCCCATCTCAGCTACAATCGGGCGGAAGGCGGGGTACACCCTGGACAAGTCGCCACCTCATCGCAGTAGCAGTATTTTTTTTTTTTTACATCCATCCATTTCTACCGCTTATTCCCTTTTGGGGTCGCGGGGGGCGCTGGCGCCTATCTCAGCTACAATCGGGCGGAAGGCGGTGTACACCCTGGACAAGTCGCCACCTCATTGCAGTAGCAGTATTTTTTTTTTTTTACATCCATCCATTTTCTACCGCTAATTCCCTTTTGGGGTAGCGGGGGGGCGCTGGCGCCTATCTCAGCTACAATCGGGCGGAAGGCGGGGTACACCCTGGACAAGTCGCCACCTCATCGCAGTAGCAGTATTTTTTTTTTTTTACATCCATCCATTTCCTACCGCTTTTTCCCTTTTGGGGTAGCGGGGGGCGCTGGCGCCTATCTCAGCTACAATCGGGCGGAAGGCGGGGTACACCCTGGACAAGTTGCCACCTCATCGCAGTAGCAGTATTTTTGTTTTTTTACATCCATCCATTTTCCTACCGCTTATTCCCTTTTGGGGTAGCGGGGGGGCGCTGGCGCCTATCTCAGCTACAATCGGGCAGAAGGCGGTGTACACCCTGGACAAGTCGCCACCTCATCGCAGTAGCAGTATTTTTGTTTTTTTACATCCATCCATTTTCCTACCGCTTATTCCCTTTTGGGGTAGCGGGGGGGCGCTGGCGCCTATCTCAGCTACAATCGGGCAGAAGGCGGTGTACACCCTGGACAAGTCGCCACCTCATCGCAGTAGCAGTATTTTTGTTTTTTTACATCCATCCATTTTCCTACCGCTTATTCCCTTTTGGGGTAGCGGGGGGGCGCTGGCGCCTATCTCAGCTACAATCGGGCAGAAGGCGGTGTACACCCTGGACAAGTCGCCACCTCATCCCAGTAGCAGTATTTTTTTTTTTTTACATCCATCCATTTCCTACCGCTTATTCCCTTTTGGGGTAGCGGGGGGCGCTGGCGCTTATCTCAGCTACAATCGGGCAGAAGGCGGGGTACACCCTGGACAAGTCTCCACCTCATCGCAGTAGCAGTATTTTTTTTTTTTTACATCCATCCATTTTCTACCGCTTATTCCCTTTTGGGGTACCGGGAGGGCACTGGCGCCTATCGGAGCTACAATCGGGCGGAAGGCGGGGTACACCCTGGACAAGTCGCCAGCTCATCGCAGTAGCAGTATTTTTTTTTTTTACATCCATCCATTTCCTACCGCTAATTCCCTTTTGGGGTAGCGGGGGGGCGCTGGCGCCTATCTCAGCTACAATCGGGCGGAAGGCGGGGTACACCCTGGACAAGTCGCCACCTCATCGCGGTAGCAGTATTTTTTTTTTTTACATCCATCCATTTCCTACCGCTTATTCCCTTTTGGGGTAGCGGGGGGCGCTGGCGCCTATCTCAGCTACAATCGGGCGGAAGGGGGGGTACACCCTGGACAAGTCGCCACCTCATCGCAGTAGCAGTATTTTTTTTTTTTACATCCATCCATTTCCTACCGCTTATTCCGTTTTGGGGTAGCGGGGGGCGCTGGCGCCTATCTCAGATACAATCGGGCAGAAGGGGGGGTACACCCTGGACAAGTCGCCATCTCATCGCAGTAGCAGTATTTTTTTTTTTTTACATCCTTCCATTTTCTACCGCTTATTCCCTTTTGGGGTGGCGGGGGGCGCTGGCGCTTATCTCAGCTACAATCGGGCAGAAGGCGGGGTACACCCTGGACAAGTCTCCACCTCATCGCAGTAGCAGTATTTTTTTTTTTTTACATCCATCCATTTTCTACCGCTTATTCCCTTTTGGGGTACCGGGAGGGCACTGGCGCCTATCGGAGCTACAATCGGGCGGAAGGCGGGGTACACCCTGGACAAGTCGCCAGCTCATCGCAGTAGCAGTATTTTTTTTTTTTACATCCATCCATTTCCTACCGCTAATTCCCTTTTGGGGTAGCGGGGGGGCGCTGGCGCCTATCTCAGCTACAATCGGGCGGAAGGCGGGGTACACCCTGGACAAGTCGCCACCTCATCGCGGTAGCAGTATTTTTTTTTTTTACATCCATCCATTTCCTACCGCTTATTCCCTTTTGGGGTAGCGGGGGGCGCTGGCGCCTATCTCAGATACAATCGGGCAGAAGGGGGGGTACACCCTGGACAAGTCGCCACCTCATCGCAGTAGCAGTATTTTTTTTTTTTACATCCATCCATTTCCTACCGCTTATTCCCTTTTGGGGTAGCGGGGGGCGCTGGCGCCTATCTCAACTACAATCGGGCGGAAGGGGGGGTACACCCTGGACAAGTCGCCACCTCATCGCAGTAGCAGTATTTTTTTTTTTTTACATCCATCCATTTCCTACCGCTTATTCCCTTTTGGGGTGGCGGGGGGGCGCTGGCGCCTAGCTCAGCTACAATCGGGCGGAAGGCGGGGTACACCCTGGACAAGTCGCCACCTCACCGCAGTAGCAGTATTTTTTTTTTTACATCCATCCATTTCTACCGCTTATTCCCTTTTGGGGTTGCGGGGGGCGCTGGCGCCTATCTCAGCTACAATCGGGCGGAAGGCGGCGTACACCCTGGACAAGTCGCCACCTCACCGCAGTAGCAGTATTTTTTTTTTTACATCCATCCATTTCTACCGCTTATTCCCTTTTGGGGTTGCGGGGGGCGCTGGCGCCTATCTCAGCTACAATCGGGCGGAAGGCGGCGTACACCCTGGACAAGTCGCCACCTCATCGCAGTAGCAGTATTTTTTTTTTTTTTTACATATATTTTATTTTTATGTTTTTTTAAAAATAAAAATTATGAAAAGGGCCCCCCGCTTGCTTTGATTTTTCAGTGTGGCCCTCAGTGGAAAAAGTTTGGACACCCCTGCTGTGATTAAATAATGCAAGAATTCTAAGAACGTAAAATAGGACACTAATTACTTAAAAGATAGTAAAAATAAAAATATTCAACCTGTTTTCTCAATCGCAGCTGACGGAGCGTGACAACACCCGGCATCTGACCCAAGCGCTCGCCACCTTCTTCCAAGCCGGCGGCCCCGCCTCCTTCTCCTCGCTGTCGGCGTCCGTGTCCGCCCTCTTCTGCGGCTACCCGGAGGGCGGCGGCTCCCGGGTGTTGTCCTTCAACTGGTACGAGGACAACAACTACAAGGTGTTCCTGGGCGTCAACGGCACGCGGGGCGCCGACGCCGCGTACGACCACACCACCAGTGAGCAAGCCCCCCCCCCCCCCCCCCCCCCCCCCCCCCCCCCCCCCCCCGCCCCATCCAAATCCTCCCTTGAGTTGACCCTTTTCGGGTTTTTTTTCCAGCTCCATTCTGCAACGGCCTGATGAAGACTCTGGAGTCCAACCCGGTCACCAAAATCTTGTGGAATTCCGTCAAGCCCCTGCTGATGGGGAAAATCCTCTACACCCCCGACTCCCCCGCTGTCCGCAAGATATTAAAGAGCGTAAGGGATATCACCTCCGGCCTGACCCTCTAACCTTTCCCGACGGGCTGCTTTAATAATGCTCATTAGTTGTTCTTGTGGAACATAACCTGTGAGACGGGGAGTAGAGGGCGCATAGGAGGGTTTTGTTTTCTTGTGATGGGTTGTTAGGGAGGATCCTTGACAGAAATCGGGTCAGGGTCCAGTGGCATGGAGTCCAAGACGGCTGGGGGACCCTTTTCTGCTGCAGCTTTCTTCCTTCTCCGCAGCCGTTGCGGTAGTTCCTAAAATTTACCGTCTTCCGCCTGCTCCGCTGTTGAGGTCTGTACCTGACTAGACCTTGGCCAAGGTCTAGTCAGGTACTAGACCTTTGCCAAGGGCACCTGGGGTAACAGTAGTAAAGGGGTTAAAGGCTTACTGAAAGCCACTACTAGCGACCACGCAGTCTGATAATTTATATATCAATGATGAAATATAAACATAACGATACGGCCTTTTTAGTTTACTAAATTGCAATTTTAAATTTTGTGCGGAAGTATCATGCTAAAATGTTGCGGTATGACGTGTGACGTCACGCATTGTAGAGGACATTTTGTTCCAGCACCGTCTCTTTTCATCGCATAATTCCACAGTATTCTGGACATCTGTGTTGCTGAATCTTTTGCAATTTGTTCAATGAATAATGGAGACGTCAAAGAAGAAAGATGTAGGTGGGAAGCGGTGTATTGCGGCCGCCTTTAGCAACACAAACACAGCCGGTGTTTCCTTGTTTACATTCCTGCTTTACTATGGAACAGAGCGGTCAAGCGAACATGGTTCCCTACCACATGTCAACCGGCAGGTTTCGGTGAGAAAATGGTGGTAATAAGTCGGCTCTTACCGTAGACATGAGCAGTGAGCTTGCGTCGTTCCTCCTGCACCTGTCAAAGAGGCAGCTGCGACTCTCTTACCTCCTCCCACCGGCCGTCCCCGACCGTCGGATGTTTCCGCCTTGTCGAGAAGTGAAGTGAATTATATTTATATAGCGCTTTTCTCAAGTGACTCAAAGCGCTTTACATAGTGACACCCAATGTCTAAGTTACATTTAAACCAGTGTGGGTGGCACTGGGAGCAGGTGGGTAAAGTGTCTTGCCCAAGGACACAACGGCAGTGACTAGGATGGCACAAGCGGGAATCGAACCCGCAACCCTCAAGTTGCTGGCACGGCCACTCTACCAACCGAGCCATGTCGTCCCTCTGAGACACTGGCGCTCACCACACCTGTGGCCACACCTCTCTGACCTTCAGGTCGTACAGGTGCGACCATATAATCTCACTAAAACACTAGTAACACAATAAACAGATAAAGGATTTTCCTGAATGATCCTAGTAAATTTGTCTAATAACATCTGAATCGCTCCCACTGAATAGGCTGTAAGTGGTTTTTTTTCTAGTCCTTCACTCTCACTTTCCTCTTCAACAGATCTTTCATCCTCGCTCAAATTAATGGGGAAATCGTCGCTTTCTCGGTCCGAATCGCTCTAGCTGCTGGTGGCCATGATTGTAAACAATGTTCAGATGTGAGGAGCTCCACAACCCGTGACGTCACGCGCACATCGTCTGCTACTTCCGGTACAGGCAAGGCTTTTTTATTAGCGACCAAAAGTTGCAAACTTTATCATCGATGTTCTCTACTAAATCCTTTCAGCAAAAATATTGCAATATCTCAAAATGATCAAGTATGACACATAGAACGGACCTGCTATCCCCGTTTAAATAAGAACATCTCATTCCAGTAGGCCTTTAACCCCCTAGTGCCCCAAGACCCCCATAGAGGAGTCTCCAGTACCGGAATACAAAAACCGCCCCCAGCCGGCCCAGAAAGGAATACAGCCTCTTTGTTCTAATACTGATGAGGTGAAAAGGGAGTATGTCATACCCCCACATTCTAACGCTTTCAAGGTAAAGCACGGAGTTTACTTGCGGACACAAGATACAAGCATAAAGAGTACATGTGGGAAAATATTAGACTATGAATAAAGAAAGAACTCTTTCAAAAATACGTGCATTCTTCACAGTGGCCAAATATTTTTGGCAATGTAGTCCAGGTGTGCCAAGCTGGTGGCATCGTATTCGTATTCATGCCAAAGTATTGAGCAAAGGCTGTGAATACTCACAAAACGTGCATGTGATTTTTTAATTTTTTTTAAAATGGTTAATAATTTAGCAAAAAGCTGTAAAAAAGGAAAAAAAATGTTCACATTGTCATTAAAGGCCTACTGAAATGAGATTCTATGTGTCATACTTGATCATTTCGCGATATTGCCATATTTTTGCTGAAAGGATTTAGTAGAGAACATCGACCATAAAGTTCGCAACTTTTGGTCGCTAATAAAAAAGCCTTGCCTGTACCGGAAGTAGCAGACGATGTGCGCTTGACGTCACGGGTTGTGGAGCTCCTCACATCTGAACATTGTTTACAATCATGGCCACCAGCAGCTAGAGCGATTCGGACCGAGAAAGCGACGATTTCCCCATTGATTTGAGCGAGGATGAAAGATTCGTGGATGAGGAAAGTGAGAGTGAAGGACTAGAAAAAAACAGAAAAAAAGACGAGGGCTGTGGGAGCGATTCAGATGTTATTAGACACATTTACCAGGATCGTTCTGGAAAATCCCTTATCTGCTTATTGTGTTACTAGTGTTTTAGTGAGATTATATGGTCGTACCTGTACAACCTGAACGTCGGCCTCGCACCTTTCTTCAGCACCAGTCGACGGATAATAGCGATGCCCATCTCTGCCCTTCGCAAGGGACCATCTTTGAAACACGATCTTTCGAAATGATCGCTGCATAATACACTGTACTTTGTGTGTGTGGTCCAATCCAACCGTGTTCGCTTGACCGCTCTGTTCCCCATTAAATAGAGCGAGGATGAAAGATTCGTGGATGAAGAAAGTTAGAGTGAAACATTAGAAAAAAAAAAGGCGAGGGCAGTTAGAGCGATTCAGATGTTATTAGACACATTTACTGGGATAATTCTGGAAAATCCCTTATCTGCTTATTGTGTTAATAGTGTTTTAGTGAGATTATAAAGTCGTACCTGAAAGTCGGATGGCTGCGGTGAACGCCAAGATCACAGCTGCCTATTTGACAGCTGCTGTAGAAGGACGCCAACTCCGCACAAGTCTCCGGTAAGAGCCGACTTAATATCACAATTTTCTCATCCAAAAACTTGCTGGTTGACATGTGGTAGAAAAATGTTCGCGAAAGCTTCACAACAAACCAAGAAACACTGGCTGTGTTTCGGTTGCTGCAATCCACCGCTTTCCACCAACAGCATTCTTCTTTGACGTCTCCATTATTAATTGAACAAATTGCAAAAGATTCAGCAACACAGATGTCCAAATTACTGTGTAATTATGCGATGAAAAGAGACGACTTTTAGCCGTGTGTGGTGCTTGGCTAATATGTCCGCTGCAACCAATAACGTCACAAACACGCGTCGTCATTCCGCAACATTTTCGACAAGAAACTCCGCGGGAAATTAAAAATTGCAATTTAGTAAACTAAAAAGGCCGTATTGGCATGTGTTGCAATGTTAATATTTCATCATTGATATCTAAACTATCAGACTGCGTGGTCGCTAGTAGTGGCTTTCAGTTGGCCTTTAAGGGGTATTTTGTGTATAATTTTGAGGACAAAATGAATTCATGTCGCTTTGGAATGAGGCTGCAACATAACAAAATACAAGTAAAGCGGTGTGAATACTTTCCGGATGTACCGTAGAAGATCTTCAACTAATGTTTTTGCAGTAGATGCCAGTCCGACGTCAACATTTCCATTAGAGATGTCCGATTATGGCTTTATATGGGGTTTATATTGTAGTGTCCCTTTAAGAGTTAGTGCTGCAAGGGGTTCTGGGTATTTGTTCTGTTGTGTTTATGTTGTGTTATGATTTGGATGTTCTCCCGAAATGTATTTGTCATACTTGTTTGGTGTGGGCATATTGTAGCGTCCCGGAAGAGTTAGTGCTGCACGGGGTTCTGGGTATTTGTTCTGTTGTGTTTATGTTGTGTTACGGTGCGGCTGTTCCCCCGAAATGTGTTTGTCATTCTTGTTTGGTGTGGGTTCACAGTGTGGCGCATATTTGTAACAGTGTTAAAGTTGTTTATACGGCCACCCTCATTGTGACCTGTATGGCGGTTGACCAAGTATGCATGGGATTCACTTGTGTGTGCGAAAATTCCTCAAAACAGCAGCTTGGAATTTGGGACATGCTGTCCCTGAGAGAGCATGAGTTGGTTGAGGTGGGTGGGTTAGGGGGGTGGGGTTTGTGTGTATATTGTAGTCTCCCGGAAGAGTTAGTGCTGCAAGGGTTTCTGGGTATTTGTTCCATGGTGTTTATGTTGTGTTACGGTGCGGATGTTCTCCTGAAATGCTGCAAAGGTTTTTGGGTATTTGTTCCATGGTGTTTATGTTGTGTTACGGTGCGGATGTTCTCCTGAAATGTGTTTTGTCATTCTTGTTTGGTGTGGGTTCACAGTGTAGCGCATATTTTTAACAGTGATAAAGTTGGTTATACGGCCACCCTCAGTGTGACCTGTATGGCTGTTGACCAAGTATGTATTGCATTCACTGAGAGAGCATGAGGAGGTTGAGGTGGACAGGGTTGGGGGTGGGGGGTTATATTGTAGTGTCCCTTTAAGAGTTAGTGCTGCAAGGGGTTGTGGGTATTTGTTCTGTTGTGTTTATGTTGTGTTATGGTGAGGATGTTCTCCCAAAATTTATTTGTCATACTTGTTTGGTGTGGGCATATTGTAGCGTCCCGGAACAGTTAGTGCTGCACGGGGTTCTGGGTATTTGTTCTGTTGTGTTTATGTTGTGTTATGGTGCGGCTGTTCCCCCGAAATGTATTTGTCATACTTGTTTGGTGTGGGCATATTGTAGCGTCCCGGAAGAGTTAGTGCTGCACGGGGTTCTGGGTATTTGTTCTGTTGTGTTTATGTTGTGTTACGGTGCGTCTGTTCCCCCGAAATGTGTTTGTCATTCTTCTTTGGTGTGGGTTCACAGTGTGGCGCATATTTGTAAGAGTGTTAAAGTTGTTTATACGGCCACCCTCATTGTGACCTGTATGGCGGTTGACCAAGTATGCAAGGGATTCACTTGGGTGTGTGAAAATTCCTCAAAACAGCAGCTTGGAGGAGGTTGAGGTGGGCGGGGTTAGGGGGGCGGGGTTTGTGTAGCGGTTGGTGTATATTGTAGTGTCCTGGAAGAGTTAGTGCTGCAAGGGTTTCTGGGTATTTATTCCGTGGTGTTTATGTTGTGTTACGATGTGGATGTTCTCCCGAAATGTGTTTGTCATTCTTGTTTGGTGTGGCTTCACAGTGTGGCGCATATTTGTAGCAGTGTTAAAGTTGTTTATACGGCCACCCTCAGTGTGACCTGTATGGCTGTTGACCAAGTATGCCTTGCATTCACTTGTGTGCGTGAAAAATTGTAAATATCATGCGACGCAAAGGCAGTGCTTTTAAGGCACGTACAGCGGCGCTGTAAAATTTTAGAAACCGTTACCGATAATTTCCGATATCACATTTCAAAGCATTTATCGGCCGATGATATCGTTAGCCCGATGTTATCGGACATCTCCACTGACGACGTTATGAAGTTGCTTGTTCCGTTTGGCGTTTAGGCGAACACCACGTTCGAGGAGCTGGAGAGGTTGCAGAACTTGGGGAAGATGTGGGAGGAAGTTGGACCTCAGCTGTGGGATTTCCTCCACAGCAGCGTGCAGATGAATATGATACGGGTAAGTACTTGAGAAATGATGCAGATATTTATGGATACTGCACTCCTTGCAAGTAGGAAGCTAGAAAATGGCGTTTCTTTGCCCGCATGGTGGTTTATCAGCCACACCACAGCAGTAACAAAACCGATGTTGTGATATTTACGGTCAATTCCGCCTCCCGTCACCACCGCAGGACACGCTGGCAAACCCGACGGTGATGAACTTTGTCGACGAAAGCCTGAAAGACGCCAACCTGACCGTCAGAGACATCCTCAACTTCCTGCACGCCGGCCCGGAGGAGACCAGGGAGGCGGGGATGGCGAGTTTTGACTGGCGGAACGTTTTCAACCTCACCGACCAGATCATACGCACCGTCAACCAATATTCTGAGGTGAGACGATACTTTTGTATCATTGTAGGAGTCGCGGTTCATCAATAATCTTTTCAGATGTCTCAGTCCTCCCCCCTTCCCGTTCCCCGGCCGCTACGGTTAAAGACGACAGGTGATTAGACAACTCGTACCACCTGGGAAATCTAATCACCTGTTCAGCTGTGAACTCCGCTCCCGCAGGCAGCCCTGACCACGCCTCCCTCCACAAGCTTACATGTTGGTTATGTTTTATTTGCGATTCCTGGATGCTGCGATCCCAGGGCAATCCAAAACGTTGAAAGAGCTTTGAAATTGGAACAAAAAATACGAAAAAACTAATCTGTCCGGAGCCGTAAAAAGCCGTATGTATGACGTAAGTGTCTGTATTAGCTATGATAGCCTACTATCAAAATGACTTTAAAAGTCTTATATAAGTGTTATAATGAAGGCAACACATGACGTAAGTGTCTATATTAGCTATAATGGCCTACTATCAAAATGACTCTAAAAGTCTTATATAAGTGTTATAATGAAGGCAACACATGATATAAGGGTCTGTATTAAATATATTAACCTACTATCAAAATGACTGTAAAAGTCTTATATAAGTGTTATAATGAAGACAACACATGACATAAGTGTCTATATTAGCTATAATGGCCTACTATCAAAATGACTCTAAAAGTCTTATTTAAGTGTTATAATGAAGACAACACATGATATAAGTGTCGATATTAGCCTACTATCAAAATTACTTTAAAAGTCTTGTATAAGTGTTTTAATGAAGGCAACACATGACGTGTCTATATTAGCTATAATAGCCTACTATCAAAATGACTCTAAAAGTCTTATTTAAGTGTTATAATGAAGGCAACACAAGATGTAAGTGTCTATATTAGCCTACTATCAAAATTACTTTAAAAGTCTTATATAAGTGTTTTAATGAAGGCAACACATGACGCAAGTGTCTATATTAGCTATAATAGCCTACTATCAAAATTACTTTAAAAGTCTTACATAAGTGTTTTAATGAAGGCAACACATGACGCAAGTGTCTATATTAGCTATAATAGCCTACTATCAAAATGACTGTGTCGCAGGCTGGAGCAAATCGTTGTTGACAGAAATGTTGAATTGTAATATTTATTCTACACATTTTTAAAACATTAGAAACTATTAGTGAATCAGAGGCTACTCAGAAGGTGAGATAGCTCCTGGGTAACATTTGCTATGGTCTGGAACAACATGGCACACAAACAACTATCTGAAATGCAGCAATATGTTATTAAACATGCAAAACTAAATTATATACAAGGAGGATAAAAGTAAAGGAAATTAAATGAGCTGAAATATACTTACAAATGAGGCAAGATGATGCAATATGTATGTACAGCTAGCCTAAATAGCATGTTAGCATTAATTATCTCGCAGTCATGACCTAAATATGCCTGATTAGCACTCCCAACAAGTCATTAATTCACGCACAGCATAAAACGTTTGGTAGACAAAACGGGACAAAGAAGGAATGGAAGATTTTACATGTAAACAAACTGTTGTGTCACAGTTCACACACTATGGTGAGTTCAAGAACGGCAGAAATTAGTAAGATAAAACAATGATTAGCTTGCAGTCATGCACTGACATAAATATGCCTGATTAGCACTCCAACAAGTCAATAACATCTACAAAGAGCACCTTTGTGCATTTACACACAGCATAAAACGTTTGGCGGACAAAACGAGACAAAGAAGGAATGAAAGATTTTACATGTAAACAAACTGTTGTGTCACAGTCCACACCCTATGGTGAGTTCAAGAACGACCAAAATTAGTGGGACAAAACGATGTTGACCAACTAGTCTCATCAGTGAATCTTGCACCCGATACATTCCCCTGCTAGTCTGAACCCAGCAGGTCAGCACATCAAAACCTTGGCACACCACTTGGCGGACACACATGTTGAGCTCACTAGGTAGTGTTCGGAAAGTAAAAACAAGATAAATACGCAACGGTATCTTGGTCTGTTCAGCTGTTTTCTCAGATTACGGTCCACAAAAGCAAAGTTTTTCAGAACACTTCGGTTCTGACGGAGAAATGTAACCTGACCTAAGTCCTCGTCTCCGCATTGCATCCACCTGGACAAGTTTGTGGCCTACGCCGATGAGTTATGGATGCACAGGATGCTTCAATAGCGGCCTTTAGCTCATTTGCATTATAGGCTCTGGTATCTTTCCGTTTCTTCTTCACAATACCCCACAAATTCTCTATGGGGTTCAGGTCAGGGGTGCTGGCAGGCCAATCCAGGACAGTAATGCCATGGTCAGTACACCAGTTACTGCTGGTTTTGGCACTGTGGGCAGATGCCAGATCATGCTGGAAAACGAAATCATCATCTCCGTCCGTGTTTTACTGGATATGTACCGCTGGATATGTTTTAAAAATACATTCATTATACTTTTTGAAACCGATACTGATAATTTCCGATATTACATTCTAAAGCATTTGTCCGATATTATCGGACATCTCTACTTTACACTATGCCAGTTTGCTAGTACTACCCAGGGTGTTTTGTCCTTCTTGTAAACCCTCCCCCCTGATTCCTTTTTCATCTTGCACCCGATACATTCCCCTACTAGTCCGAACCCAGCAGGTCAGCACATCAAAACCTTGGCACACCACTTGGCGGACACATGTTGAGCTCACTAGGTAGTGTTCGGAAAGTAAAAACAAGATAAATATGCAACGGTATCTTGGTCTGTTCAGCTGTTTTCTCCGATTACGGTCCACAAAAGCAGAGTTCTTCAGAACGCTTCGGTTCTGACGGAGAAATGTAACTTGACCTAAGTCCTCGTCTCCGCAGTGCATCCACCTGGACAAGTTTGTGGCCTACGCCGACGAGTCCCAGATGATCCACCAGGCTTTGTATCTGCTGGAGGAGAACAAATTCTGGGCCGGTGTGGTCTTTGTGGACATGTACCCGTGGACCACCAGCGTCCCGCCGCACGTCAAGTACAAGATCCGCATGGACATTGACGCCGTGGAACGCACCAACAAAGTCAAAGATAGGTCAGTGGTTTCGTGGTCTGCGGTCACGACAGTCCTGAGGACTTAACGACCTGTTTGATTCGGATCGGAAAAGGTCATTAGACATAAATATGTCACAATACCAAGGTCTTGAGTTCAATCCAGGGCTCGGGATCTTTCTGTGTGGAGTTTGCATGTTCTCCCCGTGACTGCGTGGGTTCCCTCCCATGCAGCTGAGATAGGCTCCAGCACCCCCGCCACACCAAAGCAGCAACACAAATCCATAAAGTACCACAGTAAATACCGTGTGCAAAGTAAAACAAAAATGCAAGTACTGTGATTATACACAAAGGCACCAACTCGTTTTGCCTTTTAAGACTTGTCCAGTCAAACAGCAGCTATAAAATTATATACATTACATACCTTTGAAAGGCAATTTAAAATAAATTAAAGCTGCAAGCAGCGTTGGTCGGGTCCGCCTTTGGCTGCTGCCCCCGAGACCCATGGCCGGATAAGCGTTAGAAGACGCCTTGAGCCACTATTTTGAGAATTTAATGCATTGTGAAAGTAATGCAGTTGTTGTATTGAAGTGAAAATATCAAACTTCCTGTTGATTTTTGCTAAAGTATGTTAATTATTAAAATGTAAGTCTAGGTGAGACCTACATAGTGTTTTTTGTTTCATGTCTCTCTGACATTCCTACCGGAAGTTACAAGCAGTTTTGTCTGTGTTTTCGTCCTAGGAGCAGTTTGTCCGTGTTGTATTCCTAGGGGGGCGGTAGAGCGCAATTTTGAGTTTTGAGGTTAGGTTTTTTCATCAGATCGCAATTTTTGCCAGACCTGATGTGTGTGTCATGTTTGGTGAGTTTAGAAGCATTTTAAGGGGGTCAAATAACAGCTCAAAGAGGCAAAAATGACATTTTTTAGGAGACTTTGCACAGGGGTTCTTTGAAGGCGCGTAAAATCAAAACCTGAGAACTTATCAAAACTCTGTTCTATACTTGTAATCAGAAGGGTTCAATCTCTCTCCTGTGCGAGTTTGAAGCCAAAACAACAAACGCACTCAGAGGAGATAATGTTTGAAGAAAGGTGACCGGTTTTTACAAAACTTTTGTTTTGAAGGGGGGATTGCAAACTTCCTGTTGATTTTTGTTGGGGGTTGTCAAACTATGAAATGTAGGTCTAAGCGAGACCTACATAGAGGTTTTTGTTTCATGTCTCTCCGACATTCTTGCCGGAAGTTACAAGCAATATTTTCTGTTTTCTTCCTAGGAGCAGTTTTCTCAGTGTTTTATTCAAAAATAGCGCTAGAGCGCAATTTTGAGTTTTGGGGTTTGGTTTTTTTCATTAGATCGCAATATTCGCCAGTCCTTATGTGTGCGCCAAGTTTGGTGACTTTTGAAGCATTTTAAAGGGGTCAAATTACAGTGCAAAGAGGCAAAAAATTGCATTTTTTGCAAAAAATTTATTTTGAAGGGGTTTTTGCCAACTTCCTGTAGATTTTTGCTGAAAGAAGTGAGTGTATGAAAATTGGGTCTAAGTCAGACCTACATGGGAGTTTTTGTTTCATGTCGCTATGACATTCCTAACAGAAGTTACATGCAGTTTTGTCTGTAATTTTTTCCTAGGGGGCGCTAGAGCGCAATTTTCATTTTGGGGGATTGGTTGCTTAATATGTTGGGAATGTTTGCTATACCGACGTGTGTGTCAAATTTGGTGAGTTTTGAAGCATGTTAAGGGGGTCGAATTACAGCGCGTAGGTGCGGAATAATAATAAAACGCACCAGTTTCAATAGGGTCCTTGGCCCATGGCAAAGGACTCCACAGGAGCATGGGCAAGGGACCCTAATAAAGAATATGAACAACAGGCTGAATAAGTGTACGTTATATGAGGCATAAATAAGCAACTGAGAAGGTGCCTGCTATGTTAACCTAACATATTATGGTTAGAGTCATTAAAATAACTATAACATATAGGCGCCAGCGCCCCCCGCGACCCCAAAAGGGAATAAGCGGTAGAAAATGGATGGATGGATGGATAACATATAGAACAGGGGTCGGGAACCTTTTTGGCTAAGAGACCCATGAAAGCCAAATATTTAAAAATGTATTTCCGTAAGAGCCATATAATATTTTTTATTTTACACTGAACACAACTAAACGCGTGCATTTTTAAGTAAGACCAACATTTCTAGAGTATAATAGGTCTCTTATTCTTTGTAATAACATTGTTATTCTGAAGCTAACTGTGGTGGGGGCGTGGCCTGTGGGCCTGCAGCAAACTTGGGTGTCCCAGAACCGGCCTCGAAATCAGCGACAGGTGCGTAGAAGGCCCACCTGGGCCTTGTTATCTAATCACCTGTCGCTCTGTTATAAGCAGCAGCCGGGAGGAGAGACGGGGTGGAGGCTGTAGCCAGAGCGCGACCGAGAGAGAAAAATACAATTGCTGGAAAGCAACTGAAAGACTTATTGAAAAATAAAACAATAATGTAACCCTGAAAAGGGCTCTCATGTCGATGCTTAGTGGTCTGAAGAACCCTAACTTGTTTATAAAAGGCTTCCTTATCTTTCTTCAGTTTTAAAAGTCTCTCTGTCTCCATGGAGATCTTCATTTATTACCTCCTGCTTCGATTGAAAGTCCAGTTTAGAAAACTCTTTTATTTTAGATATGTAATCCTCCATGTTAAAAGTGCAAGCGAGAGGAAAAAACAAACGATCGCTGCCTGTTGTCACTTCTTCTGCAGCCGAGTAGTCGCGAGAAGGATCACTAGCGCCCTCTACCACCAGGAGGAGGGATTAATTTAATGATTCATATTTGACACACGCAGCTACGGTATATTAATAAAACATAGCTGCTTACTGTTGTTTTTAGCATATTCAATAGCTTGGACCTTAAATCCCACTGAATAGCTCTTAATCTTCTTCCCTTTATGCAATTTCAAATGATTGAAATCAGCCTCCTCCATTTTGAAAATGACGACAGGTGAAGTGTCACTCGTGACGTGACAATTTTCTAGACATGCGCTAATAAAAATAATATTTTGCGAAACGAGTTTAACCCGGCAGTAATTCTATATACCCGGCGGCAATTCAAGGAAATACGGTAATATTATTTGATATTTTACGGTAATGTGTTAATAATTTCACACATAAGTCGCGCCGAAGTATATGTCGCAAACAATGAAAAAAACTGCGACTTATAGTACGAAAAATACGGTAGTTACCGCCGAAAATTACGGCGTTACAGTTGTAATGCGTTAGTCTTAGCACTGTTTAAGAGACGCAATTATCCTCACAGGATATTTGTGGATAAGCTTTACGTGTGATATCAAGTTTGCATGTGTTTTCGTACATGTAAAACATTTAGTAGATCAGGCCCTATTGTTGTGTGAACTGGTTTAACGATGAAAGTGTTAAAGGCCTACTGAAATGAGATTTTCTTATTCAAACGGGGATAGCAGGTCCATTCTATGTGTCGTACTTGATCATTTTACAATATTTTTGCTGAAAGGATTTAGTAGAGAACATCCACGATAAAGTTTGCAACTTTTGGTTGCTAATAAAAAAGCCTTGCCTGTACCGGAAGTAGCAGACGATGTGCGCGTGACGTCACGGGTTGTGGAGCTCCTCACATCTGAACATTGTTTACAATCATGGCCACCAGCAGCGAGGGATTTCCCCATTAATTTGAGCGAGGATGAAAGATTCGTGGATGAGGAAAGTGAGAGTGAAGGACTAGGGGAAAAAAAAAAAAAAGACCATACAATGGGAGCGATTCAGATGTTATTAGACACATTTACTAGGATAATTCTGGAAAGTTGGCGACTTGTCTAGGGTGTACCCCGCCTTCCGCCCGATTGTAGCTGAGATAGGCGCCAGCGCCCCCCCGCGACCCCAAAAGGGAATAAGCGGTAGGAAATGGATGGATGGATGGATGAATTCTGGAAAATCCTTTATCTGCTTATTGTGTTAATAGTGTTTTAGTGAGATTATGAAGTCATACCTGAAAGTCGGGTGGCTGCGGTGAACGCCATTGTCTCTGAGAGAAGCCGAGGAGCCAAGATCACAGCTGCCTTTTTAAACTGCAGGAGAAGGTCGCATAATCCACTAAAGAGCCGACTTAATATCACAATTTTCCCATCCAAAAACTTGCTGGTTGACGTAGAGAAACATGTTCGCTTGACCGCGAAAATTCTGGAAAATCCCTTATCTGCTTATTGTGTTACTAGTGTTTTAGTGAGATTATATGGTCGTACCTTTACAACATGAAGGTCGACCCCGCACCTTTCTTCAGCACCAGTCGACGGGTGGTGGCGATGCCCATCTCTGCCCTTCGCAAGGGACTCTCTTCGAAACACAATCTTTCGAAATGATCGCTGCATAATACACTGTACTTTGTGTGTGTGGTCCAATCCAACCGTGTTCGCTTGACCGCTCTGTTCCATAGTAAAGCTTCACCGTCATCTTTCGGGAATGTAAACAAAGAAACACCGGCTGTGTTTGTGTTGCTAAAGGCGGCAGCAATACACCGTTTCCCACCTACAGCTTTCTTCTTTGACGTCTCCATTACTCATTGAAAAAATTCCAAAAGATTCAGCAACACAGAGTCCAGAATACTTTGGAATTATGCGATGAAAAGAGATGAATTATAGCTGTGAACGGTGCTGGAACAAAATGTCCTCTACAATGCGTGACGTCACACGCACACGTCATCATACCATGAAGTTTTTGCATGACATTTCCGCGCGAAATTGAAAATTGCAATTTAGTAAACTAAAGCGGCCGTATTGGCATGTCTTGCAATGTTAATATTTCATCATTGATATATAAACTATCAGACTGCGTGGTCGCTAGTAGTGGCTTTCATTTAACCCCCAATTCCAACCTTTGATGCTGAGTGCCAAGCCGGGAGGTAATGGGTCCCATTTTTATAGTCTTCGGTATGACTCGGCCGGGGTTCGAACTCCCACACTCTAACCACTAGGCCGTTACTGGTTAAAACAAACAGACAAATAAAATTTAAAAAATGGGCCAATAAGTGTCTGATATGTGTTCTGTACAGGTACTGGGACCCCGGCCCCAGGGCCGACGCCATAGAGGACCAGAGGTACATCTGGGGGGGCTTTGCCTACCTGCAGGACATGATCGAGCACGGCATCATCAAGGTGCACACTGGCCACGACCGGCCCCTGGGGGTCTACCTGCAGCAGATGCCCTACCCGTGCTACGTGGATGACCTGTGAGTGGCGCGCCGGACGCTACGCGGTATCGCTCGAGTCCGTGTCAGTCGTTCTTTTTTTCAAAGTCAAATCAGAGCTAAAAAAAATTAAATTAAAGCTGCAAGCAGCGATGGACGGGACCAACTTTTGCTAGTGTTTCCTGCCTTTATACATTCAACATATCTTTACCTGCACATTACCCACCTTCCCTGCATCCTGGGGTCACACTGGTGCTTCTTTCTTCCACCCATACACGCTGGTGCTTCCTGCCATCACCCAGATAACATATCTTTACCTGCACATTACCTACATTCTCTGTATCCTGGAGTCAAACTGGTGCCTCCTTCTTTCACCCAGACAACATATCTTTACCTGCACATTACCTACCTTCTCTGCATTGTGTGGTCACGCTGGTGCTTCCTGCTTTTAAACGGCCATCTTGAGACGGCAGCAGCGCAGCTGTTCTTTGAAGGCTCGTAAAATCAAAACCAGAGCAGTTAGAAAAACTCCTTTCTCAACTTTTAATCAGAAAGGTTCAATCTCTTTCCCGTGCGGGTTTGAAGCCGACACAACAAACCCGCTCAGAGGAGATAATGTTTGAAAAAAGGTGACGGGTTTTTACAAATGTTTTTTTTTTGAAGGGGTAATTGCTAACTTCCTGTTGATTTTTGCTGAAGGATGTAAATGAATGAAATATAGGTCTAAGTGAGACCTACATAGAGGTTTTTGTTTCATGTCTCTACGACATTCTTACCGGAAGTTACAGGCTGTTTTGTCTGTTTTCTTCCTAAGAGCAGTTTTGTCTGTGTTTGATTCCTAGGGGGCGCTAGAGCGCAATTTTGAGTTTTGGGGTTTGGTTTTTTTCAATAGATCGTAATTTTCGCCAGTCCTGATGTGTGTGTTAAATTTGGTGAGTTTTGAAGCATGTAAAGGGGGTAAAATTACAGCTCAAAGAGGCAAAAATTTAATTTTTTTAGGAAACTTTTGTTTTGAAGGGGTTTTTGCCAACTTCCTGTTGATTTTTGCCAAAGGAGGTCAGTGTATGAAATCTAGGTCTAAGTCAGACCTACATAGAGGTTTTTGTTTCATGTCTCTACGACATTCCTAACGGAAGTTACAAGCAGTTTTGTCAGTCTTTTCCTAGGGGGCGCTAGAGCGCAATTTTGAGTTTTGGGGTTTGGTTTTTTCAATAAATCATAACTTTCGCCAGTCCTGATGTGTGTGTCCAGTTTGGTGAGTTTTGAAGCATTTTAAGGGGGTCAAATTACAGCTCAAAGAGGCAAAAATTAAATTTTTTAGGAAACTTCTGTTTTGAAGGGTTTTTTTGCCAACTTTCTGTTGATTTTTCCTGAAGGAGGTCAGTGGATGAAATCTAGGTCTAAGTCAGACCTACATAGAGGATTTTGTTTCATGTCTCTACGACATTCCTAACGGAAGTTACAAGCAGTTTTGTCAGTTTTTTCCTAGGGGGCGCTAGAGCGCAATTTTGAGTTTTGGGGTTTGGTTTTTTCAATAGATCGTAACTTTTACCAGTCCTGCTGTGTGTGTCCAGTTTGGTGAGTTTTGAAGCATTTTAAGGGCGTCAAATTACGGCTCAAAGAGGCAAAAATGTAATTTTTTAGGAAACGTTTGTTTTGAAGGGGTTTTTGCCAACTTCCTGTTGATTTTTGCTGAAGGAGGTCAGTGGATGAAATCTAGGTCTAAGTTAGACCTACATAGAGGTTTTTGTTTCATGTCTCTACGACATTCCTAACGGAAGTTACAAGCAGTTTTGTCAGTTTTTTCCTAGGGGGCTCTAGAGTGCAATTTTGAGTTTTGGGTTTTTTGATTAGATGGCAATTTTTGCCCGTCCTGATGTGTGTGTTAAATTTGGTGAGTTTTAAAGCATGTTAAGGGGGTCAAATTACAGCTCAAAGAGGCGGTGGTATAAAAATAATAAAACCTTAGAAATAAAACAGGGTCCTCTGTCCCAAAGGGACATTCGCTCCCTAAAAATGTGTTATTTCCATATTTGTTTACAGACCAATGGTTTGGATTTCCCTTTTTTTTATCAGCACAATAGTAAAACGGACAAAACAACGGATAACAGGCATTCCATTTGAGACATGGTAAATGTCAATTAGTGTGACGACCGATCAGATCACAAGTTGCTGTCTTGAGGGTGCATGGGAGTTTGCCCAACCAGGACTTGGAGAAGGCATTCAACCGTGTCCCTCGGGAAGTCCTGTGGGGAGTGCTCAGAGAGTATGGGGCATCGGACTGTCTGATTGTGGCGGTCCACTCCCTGAGCTTGGTCCGCATTGCCGGCAGTAAGTCAGACCCGTTTCCAGTGAGGGTTGGACTCCGCCAAGGCTGCCCTTTGCCACCCATTCTGTTCATAACTTTCATGGACAGAATTTTTAGGCGCAGTCAAGCCGTTGAGGGGATCTGGTTTGGGATCCTGGTCGTGGAACTGTGGACCAGCTCTATACTCTCGGCAGGGTCCTTGAGGGCTCATGGGAGTTTGCCCAACCAGTCTACATGTGCTTTGTGGACTTGGAGAAGGCATTCGACCGTGTCCCTCGGGAAGTCCTGTGGGGAGTGCTCAGAGAGTATGGGGTATCGGACTGTCTTATTGTGGCGGTCCGCTCCCTGTATGATCAGTGTCAGAGCTTGGTCCGCATTGCCGGCAGTAAGTCGGACCCGTTTCCAGTGAGGGTTGGACTCCGCCAAGGCTGCTCTTTGTCACCGATTCTATTCATAACTTTTATGGACAGAATTTCTAGGCGCAAATCAAGGCGTTGAGGGGTTCCGGTTTGGTGGCTGCAGGATTAAGTCTCTGCTTTTTGCAGATGATGTGGTCCTGATGGTTTCATCTGGCCAGGATCTTCAGCTCTGACTGGATCGGTTCGCAGCCGAGCGTGAAGCGACTGGGGTTACAATCAGCACCTCCAAGTCCGAGTCCATGGTTCTCGCCCGGAAAAGGGTGGAGTACCAACTCCGGGTTGGGGAGGAGACCCTGCCCCAAGTGGAGGAGTTTAACTACCTGGGAGTCTTGTTCACGAGTGAGGGGAGAGTGGATCGTGAGATCAACAGGCGGAACGGTGCGGCGTCTTCAGTAATGCGGACGCTGTATGGATCCGTTGTGGTGAAGAAGGAGCTGAGCCGGAAGGCAAAGCTGTCAATTTTCCGGTCGATCCACGTTCCCATCCTCACCTATGGTCATGAGCTTTGGGTTAGGACCGAAAGGACAAGATCACGGGTACAAGCGGACAAAATGAGTTTCCTCCGCAGGATTAAGTCTCTGCTTTTTGCAGATAATGTGGTCCTGATGGTTTCATCTGGCCAGGATCTTCAGCTCTGACTGGATTGGTTCGCAGTAGAGCGTGAAGCGACTGGGGTTAGAATCAGCACCTCCAAGTCCGAGTCCATGGTTCTCGCCCGGAAAAGGGTGGAGTGCCAACTCCGGGTTGGGGAGGAGACCCTGCCCCAAGTGGAGGAGTTCAGGTACCTCGGAGTCTTGTTCACGAGTGAGGGAAGAGTGGATCGTGAGATCGGTGCGGCGTCTTCAGTAATGCGGACGCTGTATCGATCCGTTGTGGTGAAGAAGGAGCTGAGCCGGAAGGCAAAGCTCTCAATTTACCGGTCGATCTACGTTCCCATCCTCACCTATGGTCATGAGCTTTGGATCATGACCGAAAGGACAAGATCACGGGTGGTGGGTCTCTCCTTTAGAGATAGGGTGAGAAGCTCTGCCATCCGGTAGGAGGTCAAAGTAAAGTCCCCCACATGGAGAGGAGCCAGATGAGGTGGTTCAGGCATCTGGTCAGGATGCCACCCGAACGCCTCCCTCGGGAGGTGTTTAGAGCATGTCCGACCGGTAGGAGGCCACGGGGAAGACCCAGGACATGTTGGGAAGACTATGTCTCCCGGCTAGCCTGGGAACGCCTCGGGATCCCCCGTGAAGAGAAGGACAAAGTGGCTGGGGAGAGCGAAGTCTGGGCTTCCCTGCCTAGGCGACCCAACCTCGGGAAAAAATGGATGGATGGATAGTATGGTTTGAACTCACGACCTTCCAGTCTCAGGACGGACATTCTAACCACAAGGCCACTGTGTATATTTGTTTTTATCCATTTTTTTTTAAAGAAAAAAAATATGATTCAGCTTGTGTCGAAAATGGACAACTTGTTACATGTGTATAACAGGTTACTTTTTCCAACTTCAATAATAATTTTTAGAGAATGAGAAAGTGGACTAATCATGATAGCTCAAGTGAAGTTAATAAAAACTACACCAGGAAGTTGCCTACAGCCGCAGGTTTCTTGACCTGGAGGCAGCTCAAACTTATTCTAATGCAATAATTATGTCTCGTTTTTATTTTTGTATAACATGTTGGTCGCAGGCAAGCAAAGTGACACTGAGGCCATTGGAAACTTTGCACAAACAATCGCTTAAAATCCTTGACCAAAAAACCACAACACCACCGTCACTGTTTAGCTCTCCAAAAAATAGACTGTTAAATTTAGCTAACATTCAAGGATTAGCATCAATACGGATGGCTCATCGAATCCTAAATAACACTGCACCAGCGCCACTTAAGCACTTTGTCCAGTTTACATCTGCTGTGACAACTCGGAACGCACGAGCCTCCACCAGAGGGCAGTGCAGCGTACCCAGATGTAAAACATCTTTTGCACAATCAGCCTTTTCATATAAAGCCATAAAGGAATGGAACGACCTCACAACAAACTTGAAAAGTCTAACAGATTACTCTTCATTCACAGTTGAAGTTAAAAAGTGGCTGCTCACACGGTCAATAAGGTGGACACTATGTTTGGCAGATCAACTTAATGTGTATTATATTTATCCATGAGAGCATTTTTGTTGTAAATTGTGAGGTGAATCTGTCAAAATCATTGTCCGGTTCAAACACTGGTGACATCTATTAATCAGACAAGAACCAAGGAACCAAGCAGACACAGGGTTAAATAGAGCTCATGAGGAGACACGTGTTTTGGGCTGTACTCTAGTTACAGATCCAAACAACGTTCTAAAGAACAGCCCGTGTGCCTCCTGTATTTATTAAGGAAATCCCTATTACATCATTGTGACTGAGCGAAAGGGGGGAGTGGACTCGACGCAAGATATGATAATACAAAAATCCAAATATGTTGACACTTGGTGCTATCGCCCAGTCTGTTCTTGTGCTGGTCCCAGAACAGAATGTTTGGCCTTGGCAGTCAGCATGCGGAATCTGGACAGAACACTCATAGGAAAGAAAGGCAAGCAATCTCTCAGATTGCTAGTTCTGCACAAATACAGAAAAAACGCTTCAGCACAAATTGACAATACTTTATAGTATCGGCCATTAGGCATATAGTTATGATGATAATATATACATAATTATTCCAACAATCATGGTTGTGTTTTTACTAGGGCTGGGCAACGATTAAAAATCTTAATCGAAGTTAATCGCACTATTTCTCCGATTAATCGCGATTAACTGCATTGTACACGCAAAGCCCAATAATGAATTCAAAAGTAGTGTGTAGTGCACCTTTATTGGAATATTCTCCCACATGAACAAAAGCGCCAAAACATTTGTTGTGCAAACACAATTTAAATCAGTCCTTGTTAAACAGTAGCAGTTAAATAGCATATTTGATGAAAATCAACTCAAAAAACGTAAATACAAACATTTAAGCTTATTGCCACTGCCAGGGTATTTAAGTTATCCTGTTTGTTATGGAAAATAAATATAATCTACATACAAATCTCTGAGCCACAATCATAACATCTGAACAGGCAATTGCTGAGGTAACAGCAGAAACATTTTTTTTGTTTGTTTAAAAAACCTATATTATAGGTAGTGGGCTGTTTTAGGTAATTTTTGATCAAATTATCCGTAGTAGCAATATTAATAATGTTGTGTTTATTCTGCGTAGTGCACTTAAAATAATTATGACCATATCTAGGAATTGATATGATGGGAATTTTCCGATTGTTTGCTTGGTGCTTTGATAAACTGAACGCATCATATACATGGTACTATATTGTGATGTTATGAGCCAGGGAAATAAAGAACTACCCTACCCAGCATGCAACAGGAGTGACGAGCATGCGCGGTAGCCCGGTATAGGTTGTGTCGCCATGACGGCATCTTGTATGTTGTGATATGCACGCTCTGAAAGTAAACGTTAAGAACTCAGCCAACACTCCTGGTCTGCATTATTCATAAATAGACAGACAACACATATACTCCGCTGCTTCACCGGCCGCTGGATGTAGCCGGCAAAGTATTCCCATGCTAGCTAGCCGGTCTAGCAAGCACGCCTCATTCAGTCCAAAACGGCCCGATCTATCCACATCCAGAATTGTCTGGCGGTCGTAAGTGATCCCGGAGTGACCACGCTGTAAGCCAGCCATGAAATTTGCAGAATTGTCCGGTCGGTATTTTTGCCAAATGTTCCATCTTTACCAAGAGCCCCTCGACAACGAAGCCCATCCAGGCGACGCCATCTTTTTAAGAAAAGGCGTTAACAAAATAAAAGCATGTAAACAACATCCGCAAATGTTCGATAAAATAATTGTCGGCGTTAATAGATTGATGAGTTAACGCGTAATTAACGCATTAATTTGCCCACCCCTAGTTTTTACAAATGATGACAGATGTGAACAAGAGCATGTATTGTATGTGTTATGATGTAAAGGAGAGGTGTCGTACTGTATATTAAGTATGTGTCCCTGAAAGGGTATTTTATGACTTTTCTTGATTTGATTACATGCTACAGTATGATTTTATTGCATAATTTTTGTAGTCTTTTAATTTAGGTAGCCAGGGACTGCAGATGGAAATGAGTTATTTAGCTATAATCTGGTACAGAACATATCTGTCTTTGATCTTAATGTTTCTGTGCGTCGTCCCTTCAAAAAAAACCTAAACTAAACTAATTGGCAGTTATTTGCTTTTGTTAACCGCCGGTGTACTTTCTTCACTTTCTTACCCCCTCAGCTTCATGATCACGCTGAACCGCTGCTTCCCGATGTTCATGGTGTTGGCGTGGATCTACTCGGTGTCCATGACGGTAAAAAGCATCGTGCTGGAGAAGGAGCTGCGCCTCAAGGAGACCCTCAAGGCCATGGGCGTGTCCAACGGCGTCCTCTGGTGGACGTGGTTCATCGACAGCTTTGTCGTGATGGCGGCCAGCACGGCGTTGCTCACCTCCATCATCGTGGTGAGGGAACCCAGGCACGGACGACGGTTCTTGGATGGAATTCCATACAGTGCGTTGTCTTTTCAGGGCGGCAAGGTGCTGAACTACAGCGACCCCCTGCTGGTCTTCTTCTTCCTGCTGACGTTCACGGTGGCCACCGTCACGCAGTGCTTCCTCATGAGCGTCTTCTTCAACAAGGCCAACCTGGCGGCGGCGTGCAGCGGCGTGGTCTACTTCACCCTCTACCTGCCCCACGTGCTCTGCGTCACCTGGCAGGACCGCGTCACCACCAACATGAAGCTGGCGGCCGTACGTTGACCACTCGACACAAGTTCTTTACCAAACTCGTCCTCATTGTTTAGCCAGAATAATGGTTTTAAGTGCATGAAGTAACGTAAAAGGAAAACGTATCTAAACGCAACAGAACGATGTTATAAGCAAACTGCAAAGTCAGAATTAACATCTTAAGGCCCGAGCTGTTTGTTTACATGCTTTTTTTTTATTTCTTTTTACTATTTGGGCTTATCGGACCCTAATTAGAATAACAACTTTTGATATGATGTACTTAGTCCATAAGTACACAAACGTGTACTTCATGTTTAGTGACTTAGTCCATAAGTACACAAACGTGTACGTCATGTTTAGTGACATGCTAATTATTATTTTGACACATTTTCCCCCCCAAATTCCACTGTATGTTGTACTCTTCTGACACCACCAGATGACAGTATAAGTGTCCACATAAGTGGCTATAAGACCCCAATTTCAGTAGTGTACACACATTTGTATATATATATATATATATATATATATATATATATATATATATATATATATATATATATATATATATATATATATGCAATTAAACAGTTACGCAATCGTCACTGTATTAAAGCAGTATAAAATAATAGGTCATCAAATAATTCAGACAAATGTAATAATTACAAATAAAGTGTACCTTAGTACCTTATAATTTTTCTACCATTTTCATAGGAGACTATTTAAATGAAGTAAATAGTCTCCTTTTGGCTGAACAGACATAAAGTACCTTCCGTAAAATGTAAGGCCCAAGCTGTTTTTTTACATGGTTTTTTAAATTTATTTTTTTTATTCATCTTTGCTTATTGGACCCTAAATAGAATAAAAAAATAATCATCTTTTGATATAATGTACTTAGTCCATAAGTACACAAACGTGTACGTCATATTTAGTGACATGTTCATTCTTTTTTCGACACTTTTTCCCCCCAAACTCCATTGGATGTTATACTCTTCTGACACCACCAGATGACAGTATAAGTGTCCACATAAGTGGCCATAAGACCCCAATTTCAGGAGTGTACACAAATTTGTATATATATATATATATATATATATATATATATATATATATATATATATATATATATATATGCAATTAAACAGTTACATAATCATCACTGTATTAAAGCAGTATAAAATAGTATGTCATCAAATTATTCAGACAAATGTAATAATTAAAAATAAAGTGTACCTTATAATTTTTCAAACATTTTCGTATTATTTAAATAAAGTAAATAGTCTCCTTTTGGTTGAACAAACATAAAGCATCTTCCATAAAATGTAAATTAACCTACCCTCTTAAGGCCCGAGCTGTTTTTTTACATGCTCTTTTTAAAATTCTCTTTGCTATTTGGGCTTATTGGACCCTAATTAGAATAAAAACCAAGAATCATCTTTTGATATGATGTACTTAGTCCATAAGTACACAAACGTGTACGTCATGTTAAGTGACATGCTAATTCTTATTTTGACATTTTTTACCCCCCAAATTCCATTGTATGTTATACTCTTCTGACAACACCAGACGGCAGTATAAGTGTCCACATAAGTGGCCATAAAACCCCAATTTCAGTAGTGTACAAAAAATTTGTATGTATATATATGTATATATATATATATATATATATATATATATATACAATTAAACAGTTAGGTAATCGTCACTGTATTAAGCCAGTACAAAATAGTATGTCATCAAATTATTCAGACAAATGTAATAATTAAAAATAAAGTGTATCTTATAATTTTTCCAACATATTCGTATTATTTAAATAAAATAAATAGTCTCCTTTTGGCTGAATAAACATAAAGCACCTTCCATAAAATGTAAATTATCTTACCCTCTTAAGGCCCGAGCTGTTTTTTTTCTCCATGCTTTTTTTTAATTCTCTTTGCTATCTGGGCTTATTGGACCCTAATTAAAATAAAAACTAGGAATCATATTTTGATATGATGTACTTAGTCCATAAGTACACAAACGTGTACGTCATGTTAAGTGACATGCTAATTCTTATTTTGACACTTTTTCCCCCCCAAATTCCATTGTATGTTATACTCTTCTGACACCGCCAGATGGCATTATACGTGTCCACATAAGTGGCCATAAGACCCCAATTTCAGTACACAAATGTGTATATATATATATATATATATATATATATATATATATATATATATATATATATGCAATTAATATTATAATTTATTTTTTATTTTTATTAGATCGCAGTTTGTGTGTGTCCAGTTTGGTGAGTTCTGAAGCATTTTAAGGGGGTGAAATTACGGCTCAAAGAGGCAAAAATGACATTTTTACAATAAAACTGTGTGATTTTTGCTGATACTGTTCCCGATTAAGGTCAGTATCGGCCAACACCTCAGGCTCCTCTATTGTTAATTTCACACACACTCACTCGGTGTGGTGAAATTATTCTCTGCATTTGACACACCACGCTTGATCACGCCCTGGGAGGTGAGGGGAGCAGTGAGCTGCAGCTTTGGCTGCGCCCGGGAATCATTTTGGGTGATATAACCCCCCAAATTCCAACCCTAAGCAGGGAGGTAACGGGTCCCATTTTTTATCGTCTTTGGTATGACTCAACCGGGATTTGAACTCACAACCTACCTAGTGGTAAGGCCTGGTGGTTTGGGCCGACACCCTTACTACTAGGCCACCGAGAAGGCATCGTAACAGAAGCAAAAAAAGTCAGACTCACAATGGTATTGTCTCCGCCGTCTAGAGCCTTTTGTCCCCGGTGGCGTTCGGCTTTGGGACCGAGTACCTGTCCCGCTACGAGGAGCAGTGTTTGGGTCTACAGTGGGACAACATCCGGACCAGCCCGCTGGAGAAGGACGGCTACTCGTTCCTCACCTCCATCCTCATGATGCTGCTGGACGCCCTTCTCTACGCCGTCCTGGCCTGGTACCTGGACACCGTCTTCCCGGGTAGGGGGCTACTTCGACCTTCTCGGTCTCGAATGTGGAATCCATGCAATCAATGACGTGACGCACCGTGTCCCCTGCAGGACAGTACGGCATCGGACGCCCGTTCTACTTCCCTCTGCAGCCGTCCTACTGGCACAACGCCGCCGCTGCATCTGCTGGAAGTGACGATCCAGGTTAGAATGATTGTTGCCGGCTCACAATCGCACCAAAATAATGCAAGCTAAAATGTAAACACGTTCCGGTGGGAAATTATGTCAATAATCTTTGACCTGTATTCTGAAATCCCAAAAAGAGGACAAATATACAGTGGGGCAAAAAAAGTATTTAGTCAGCCAGCGATTGTGCAAGTTCTCCCACTTAAAATGATGACAGAGGTCTGTAATTTTCATCATAGGTACACTTCAACTGTGAGAGACAGAATGTGGAAAAAAATCCAGAAATTCACATTGTAGGAATTTTAAAGAATTTATTTGGTGGAAAATAAGTATTTGGTCAAGCATTCAAAGCTCTCACTGATGGAAGGAGGTTTTGGCTCCAAATCTCACGATACATGGCCCCATTCATTCTTTCCTTAACACGGATCAATCGTCCTGTCCCTTTAGCAGAAAAACAGCCCCAAAGCATGATGTTTCCACCCCCATGCTTCACAGTAGGTCTGGTGTTCTTGGGATGCAACTCGGTATTTTTCTTCCTCCAAACACGACCAGTTGAGTTCATACCAAAAAGTTTCTATTTTGGTTTCATCTGACCACATGATATTCTCCCAATCCTCTGCTGTATCATCCATGTGCTCTCTGGCAAACTTCAGACGAGCCTGGACATGCACTGGCTTAAGCAGGGGGACACATCTGGCACTGCAGGATTTGATTCCCTGTCGGCGTAGTGTGTTACTGATGGTAACCTTTGTTACTTTGGTCCCAGCTCTCTGCAGGTCATTCACCAAGTCCCCCCGTGTGGTTATGGGATTTTTGCTCACCGTTCTCATGATCATTTTGACCCCACTGGATGAGATCTTGCGTGGAGCCCTAGATCTAGGGAGATTATCAGTGGTCTTGTATGACTTCCATTTTCTGATAATTGCTCCCACAGTTGAATTTTTCACACCAAGCTGCTTGCCTATTGTAGATTCACTCTTCCCAGTCTGGTGCAGGTCTACAATTCTTTTCCTGGTGTCCTTCGACAGCTCTTTGGTCTTGGCCATTGTGGAGATTGGAGTCTGACTGTTGAGGCTGTGGACAGGTGTCTTTTATACAGATAACGAGTTCAAACACGTGACATTAATACAGGTAACGAGTGGAGGACAGAAGAGCTTCTTAAAGACGAAGTTACAGGTCTGTGAGAGCCAGAGATCTTCCTTGTTTGAAGTGACCAAATACTTATCTTGCCGATTGTATTGTACCATATGTCCCGGCAAGAAATCTGCGTTCAAAGAACTCCGGCTTATTAGTGACTCCCAGAGCCCAAAAAAAATGTGCGGCCTATAGAGCGTTTTCTATTCGGGCTCCAATACTCTGGAATGCAAAAACAAAAACAGCCCCAAAGCATGATGTTTCCACCCCCATGCTTCACAGTAGGTCTGGTGTTCTTGGATGCAACTCAGTATTTTTCTTCCTCCAAACACGACGAGTTGAGTTCATACCAAAAAGTTCTATTTTGGTTTCATCTGACCACATGATATTCTCCAATCCTCTGCTGTATCATCCATGTATCCATTTTGGTTTAAAACTCAACTCGTCGTGCTTAAAGGAAGGAGGAATACTGAGTTGCATCCCAAGAACACCATACCTACTGTGAAGCATGGGGGGTGGAAACATCATGTTTTGGGGCTGTTTTTGTTTTTGCATTCCAGAGTATTGGAGCCCGAATAGAAAACGCTCTATAGCCCGCACATTTTTTGGGGGCTCTGGGAATCACTAATTAGTCGGAGTTCTTTGAACGCAGATTTCTTGCCGGGACATATGGTACAATACAATCGGCAAGATGGGCTGGAGCTAGACCGTGTAGTATTTTATACGTAAGTAGTAAAACCTAAGTATTCGTGGATGAGGAAAGTTAGGGTGAAGCACTAATAAAAAATAAATAAATAAAATAAAATAAAAAAAAGGCGACGACTCCAGGTGGCGGCAGTGGGAGCATCTCAAATGTAATTAGACACATTTACAAGGATAATTGGGCTTCACGGTGGCAGAAGGTTTAGTGCGTCTGCCTCACAATACGAAGTTCCTGCAGTCCTGGTTCAAATCCAGGCTCGGGATCTTTCTGTGTGGAGTTTGCATGTTCTCTCCCGTGAATGCGTGGGTTCCCTTCGGTACTCCGGCTTCCTCCCACCTCCAAAGACATGCACCTGGGGATAGGTTGATTGGCAACACTAAATGGTCCCTAGTGTGTGAATGTGAGTGTGAATGTTGTCTGTCTATCTGTGTTGGCCCTGCGATGAGGTGGCGACTCGTCCAGGGTGTACCCCGCCTTCCGCCCGATTGTAGCTGAGATAGGCGCCAGCGCCCCCCGCGACCCCAAAAGGGAATAAGCAGTAGAAAATGGATGGATGGATGGATAGTAAAACCTTAAAGTCACATCTTAAGTGCACAGGAAGCCAGTATAGCAGGGGTAGGGAACCTATGGCTCTAGAGCCAAATGTGGCTCTTTTGATGACTGCATCTGGCTCTCAGATAAATCTTAGCTGATATTGCTTAACACGATAAGAAATGAATATATCCGCCGGTAATTTGTCAGGTTCAAACACTGATGACATCTATTAAACAGACGAGAAGCAAGGAATCATGCAGAGACAGAGTTCCATTTGTCTCAATGAGGAGACGTGTTTTGGGCTGTATTCTAGTTACAGATCCAAACTACATTCTAAAAGTCCAGCCCGCGTGCTTCCTCTATTTATTTGGGAGGTCCATTTTTAACCTCACTGAAGGTGTCGCCGAGGGAAGGGGGTAAACCCGACAACTCCAGTTAGACACAATATGTTTATACAAAAATACAAATGTGTTGATGCTGGTGATATCGCCTTGTCTCTCTGCTCTGTCTGCGTCACGGCGGTGTTCGGCCTTGGCAGTCAGCAGGCCGATCCTGAAAACAGACACTGATACCAGAATGGCACTTTGCACGGACAAAGAAAAATACCACTTCAGTACAATTAAGCATAAAAGTTGTGTGATAATATATACAAAATTACTATAACATAATCACATCGTTAAAAATAACATTCAAAATATAAAACATCCTCAGGCGTTTTAATCCATCCAACCGTTTTCTACCATACCTGTTCATGAAGTCGCATTAATGTTAAGAAGTACTTTAATTATTGTTGGTTAACATCAGAATAAAAATCTTATTAAAAGGAAAAAGGGACTTATTATACTTAAAGAATGTTAGTCCTACTTAAAAATGCACACATTTTGTTCACAAAAATACATTTTAAAATATTTGGTTTCCATGGCTATCTCAGCCAAAAAGGTTACCGACCCCAGCAGTATAGGTATATATATATATATTTAAATATATATATATAAATATATATATATATAAAGGTATAGGCCTAATATGATCAAACTGTTTTGTTCTTGTCAAAAGTCTAGCAGCCGCATTTTGTACCAACTGTAATCTTTTAATGCTAGACAAAGGGAGACCCGGAAATAATACGTTACAGAAATCGAGACGATACGTAACGAACGCATGATTAATGATCTCAGCGTCGCTAGTGGACGAAATAAATGTAATAAAATGTGATAAACGTATGCATTATCCTGTTAAATCTCACATTCTATATTGTGTTTTGGAAAAAAGGTTGTCATAAACGTTACTTAATTCATTAAAAATAATTAAAAACAAAACAATTTTTTTTTCTATACATATTTAAATGTGTTCAGTTATAAACATTTATTCACTTTCTTCTTTCCTTCATGGATGTAAATTTTACCGCTGCTGGTAGTTTTTTTTCTATGTTTTTATTTAATAATAGGTGTATTTATTTCAGTATTAAAGCAGACTGACCATACGTCCTCTTTTGACGGGCTGTCCGGGTGGAGTTTCTCAAATGCCTCAAATGTCCGGCGTTTTGAGTTAGGTTTGCTTGTATTGTCAATGTACGTTCTGGGTTAAGAAGTGAATTATATTTATATAGCACCTTTTCTCTAGTGGGGTTGAAAACGAAACAAATTGTGAAGGTTTGCGCACGCACTAAGCATTCGTGAGGGAGGGGCAGAGACAGAGAGCGAAAGAGCTTTTTATTGATAAATTTATCAGATTGAATTTTTTATTATCTATGGCAGGCGTGTCAAAAGTGTGCCCGCTATAGATAATAACGGCACATTCTAAAAATACTCACGGTATTAAAATAAACAAAAACATAAGAAAAGTGAAATAAAAAAAGCTTAAAGGGGAGATGTCATTTAGAAAAAGTTCCAATGTTGACTAATAAAACAAAACTGTTTTTTTTTTTCTTTCAAACTGTCATTGCTCAAAACATAATATTGAATCAAAATCAATGTTATTATGAATTATTTACCTATCCAAAGGTTCCAATGATAAATATTCCACTTTGAAAAATATTTTGGGTGGAAGATTTTGCATATTTTGTGTGTTTACCATTAAAAATATAGTTTTGTTTGACAAAAATACATTAAAACTAAAACATTTTGGAATGAGGAATAGATGTGAAGTTGATTTAAGCCTTAAATATAAAATATATGTATGTCCTGGCACACCATTATCATCATTTTATGACGCAAGAAAACACTTTTTACACTTTTATACTGAAATAAATACAGCTACAACTCATTAAATAAAAACATAGAAAAAACTACTAGCAGCGGTAAAGTTGAGATCCATGAAGGAAAGAAGAAAAAGAATGAATACTGACTACATTTATACATGGATACAGATTTGTTTTAATTTAAAATTTTTTTAAGGAATTAAGTAACGTTTATGACAATTTTTTTTCCAAAACACAATATAAAATGTGAGATATAACAGGACAATGCATACATTTATCATTTGTTTTCAAAACGCTTACCAAAAAGTGGGAACCCAAAAATTTACTGTGGGACCCCATTTTTATGACTTGATGGGGTCCATGGGACCCCATTTTGAAAATTCCTAGCGCCAACGCTGCTGTCAATGGAGGAGGAAAAAAATGCTTTATTTATAGACATATATTATTTATAAAGCAAGTTCAGGGTGTACCTTGCCTACCGCCAGATTGTAGCTGGGCCCCCCGCCACCCCAAATGGAATAAGCGGTAGAAAATGAATGGGATGGATGGATAAAGAAAGTTCGAATATCATTGGCACGGCCTTGGCACGTATATGTGTCCTCTTTTTGGGATTTCAGAATATGGTCAGCCTAATAAAAGTAGGTGTAAGTACTGTAGGTCACATTTAGCTATTTAAGAAACTCCACCCGGACAGCCCCTCAAGTGAGGACATATAGTCAGTCTACCTTAAAACATCTCTAATTTTCCTCCCTCCAGTGCCTTCAGAAGCTGACAAGGCAGAGAAAGATGCAGAGAGCGGCGCACCTGTGCAGAACAACACCTGTAATGGCACGGCCTGCAGGAAAACCTGCAAGCACCAGAGCAAGAGGGAACGCCTGGAGAGAGAAAAAGAGCGGCTGAGGCGCCGGGAGGACGAGGAGGAAGAAGAGGCCAAGCCAGGTGGAGACAATGAGGACTCAGGAAAGGAAGAAGGTGAGAATATAAACCCAGGTTGTGGATGCTGTGGTGCTGAGGACACCTGGTGGACAGTCGAGGTGTTAAAATAGTATCGATTCTATTTTTTTTCTATACTTTTATTGTCATATTTTCAGAATGTGTTTATTCTATTTTGTGGCCAAAGTAAGACAAAGAAAATCATCTGAAGTTGTCTTTATTTTTTAGTTTTTTTATGCCATGCACAGATTTATCCCTCCACCCCTGAATTGTGAAATATGACAAAATATGTAACAGCTGCAGCAAAAAAATAAATAAAAGGGCAGCATAAAATAGAGAGTCGATCCAGCAGAAAATAGACATTATAAACAAAGAGAGGTAGCTAATATTCGGTGACCATTTATGAGGCGCTAGCTGTCCAAAGTCGGGACCCAGGGTGGACCACTTGTCTGTGCATCATTAGGGGATGTCTTTGCACTGCTTACCTGTCTCCACTCGGGATGGTCTCCCGCTGGCCCCACTATGGACTGGACTCTCACTATTATGTTAGATCCACTATGGACTGGACTCTCACACTAATATGTTAGATCCACTATGGACTGGACTCTCACACTATTATGTTAGATCCACTCTGGACTGGACTCTCACACTATTATGTTAGATCCACTATGGACTGGACTCTCACTATTATGTTAGATCCACTATGGACTGGACTCTCACACTAATATGTTAGATCCACTATGGACTGGACTCTCACACTATTATGTTAGATCCACTATGGACTGGACTCTCACACTATTATGTTAGATCCACTATGGACTGGACTCTCACTATTATGTTAGATCCACTATGGACTGGACTCTCACACTATTATGTTAGATCCACTATGGACTGGACTCTCACACTATTATGTTAGATCCACTATGGACTGGACTCTCACACCATTATGTTAGATCCACTATGGACTGGACTCTCACACTATTATGCTAGATCCACTATGGACTGGACTCTCACACTATTATGTTAGATCCACGATGGACTGGACTCTCACTATTATGTTAGATCCACTATGGACTGCACTCCCACTACTTTATTGGATCCACTATGAACTGGACTCTCACACCATTATGTTAGATCCACTATGGACTGGACTCTCACACTATTATGCTAGATCCACTATGGACTGGACTCTCACTACTATATTAGATCCACTATGGACTCGACTCTCCCACTATTATGCTAGATCCGCTATGGACTAGACCCTCACTATTATGTTAAATCCACTATAGACTGGACTCTCACACTATTATGTTAGATCCACTATGGACTGGACTCACAGTATTATGTTGGATCCAGTATGGACTGGACTCACACTATTATGTTAGATCCACTATAGACTGGTCTCTCTCACTATTATGTTAGATCCACTATGGACTGGACTCTCACACTATTATGTTAGATCCACTATGGACTGGACTCTCACACTATTATGTTAGATCCAGTATGGACTGGACTCTCACACTATTATGCTAGATCCACTATGGACTGGACTCTCACTATTATGTTAAATCCACTATAGACTGGACTCTCCCACTATTATGTTAGATCCACTATGGACTGGACTCTCACACTATTATGTTAGATCCACTATGGACTGGACTCACACTATTATATTAGATCCACTATGGACTGGACTCACACTATTATGTTAGATCCACTATGGACTAGACTCTCACAATATTATGTTAGATCCACTATGGACTGGACTCACACTATTATGTTAAATCCACTATAGACTGGTCTCTCTCACTATTATGTTAGATCCACTATGAACTGGACTCTCACACTATTATGCTAGATCCACTATGGACTGGACTCACACTATTATATTAGATCCACTATGGACTGGACTCCCACTATTATGTTAGATCCACTATGGAATGGACTCCCACTATTATGTTAGATCCACTATGGACTGGACTCTCACTATTATGTTAGATCCACTTTGGACTGGACTCTCACACTATTATGTTAGATCCACTCGACGTCCATTGCACCAGTCGCCCGGGAGGTGGGTGGTCCCCACATCTGCAGTCCCCTCCAAGGTTTCTCATTGTCATCCCACTGGGTTGAGTTTTTCCTTGCCGTGATGTGGGATCTGAGCCGAGGATGTCTTTGTGGCTTATGTAGCCCTTTGAGACACTGGTGATTTAGGGCTATGTAAGTAAACATTGATTGATTGATTGAGTGATAACATAGAAGAAAACTTGAGACTTCCCCGCGGGCCAGATTCTGGACCCCGGCGGGCCGTAATCTCCCCGTGAGCCGTAGTTTGGTAGCATCAATTTTTGTTTTGTATTTTTTCCTATTTTTTATTACTTTTAAATAAAAAAAATGTAATTACTTTATAAAACTAATTTGCAGGTCTGCTGATGTTTGAGGCCGACCCGCTCAGCCTCGCCCTGGGAGTGCAGATCCAGGACCTGGTCAAGGTGTTCGACGGAGGCTGCCGTCCGGCCGTCGACCGTCTGAGCCTCAACTTCTACGAGGGACAGATCACGTCCTTCCTGGGACACAACGGCGCCGGAAAAACCACCACCATGTAAATTTTTTTTTTTTTTTTTAAAAGCAGTGATCGCTTGTGTCGTGAACTTGTCTCCTGTTCAGGTCCATTCTTACCGGACTCTTCCCGCCCACGTCCGGCACCGCTTATATCTACGGAAGAGACATTCGCACGGACATGGACGCCATACGAGCCTCTTTGGGGACGTGTCCTCAGTACAACATCCTCTTCAAACAGTGAGTCGCCGTTCAGAAATACAAAAAACTGAAAGCCACTACTAGCGACCACGCAGTCTGATAGTTTATACATCAATGATGAAATATTAACATTGCAGCACATGCCAATACGGCCTTTTTAGTTTAATAAATTGCTATTTTTAATTTCGCGCGGAAGTATCATGCTAAAATGATGATGCGTCACGCATTTCAGAGAACCTTTAGGTCCAGCACCGTTCACATCGCATAATTCCACAGTATTCTGGACATCTGTGTTGCTGAATCTTTTGCAATTTGTTCAATGAATAATGGAGACGTCAAAGAAGAAAGCTGCAGGTGGGAAGCGGTGTATTGCGGCCGCCTTTAGTAACACAAACAGTCGGTGATTTATTGTTTACATTCCCGAGAGATGACGGTGAAGCTTTACTAAGAAACAGAGCGGTCAAGCGAACATGGTTGGATTAGACCACACACACAAAGTACAGCGTATTATGCAGCGATTACTTCGAAAGGTCAGGTTTCCAGGTGGAGGAGTTCAAGTACCTAGGAGTCTTGTTCACGAGTGAGGGAAGAGTGGATGGTGCGGCGTCTTCAGTAATGCGGACGTTGTACCGATCAGTTGTGGTGAAGAAGGAGCTGAGCCGGATGGCAAAGCTCTCAATTTACCGGTCGATCTACGTTCCCATCCTCACCTATGGTCATGAGCTTTGGGTCATGACCGAAAGGATAAGATCACGGGTACAAGCGGCCAAAATGAGTTTCCAGGTCTCTCCCTTAGAGATAGGGTGAGAAGCTCTGCCATCCGGGAGGAACTCAAAGTAAAGCCGCTGCTCCTTCACATCGAGAGGAGCCAGATGAGGTGGTTCGGGCATCTGGTCAGGATGCCACCCGAACGCCTCCCTAGGGATGTGTTTAGGGCACGTCCAACCGGGACCACGGGGAAGACCCAGGACACGTCGGGAAGACTATGTCTCCCGGCTGGTCTGAGAACACCTCGGGATCCCCCGGGAAGAGCTAGACGAAGTGGCTGGGGAGAGGGAAGTCTGGGTTTCCCTGCTTAGGCTGTTGCCCCCGCGACCCGACCTCGGATAGGCGGAAGAAGATGGATGGTTTCAAAGAGGGTCCCTTGCGAAGGGCAGAGATGGGCATCGCCACCACCCGTCGACTGGTGCTGAAAAAAAGTGCAAGGCCGACGTTCAGGTCGTACAGGTACGACCGTATAATCTCACTAAAACACTAGTAACACAATAAGCAGATAAGGGATTTTCCAGAATTATCCTAGTAAATGTGTCTAATAATATCTGAATCGCTCCCACTGTATAGTCTTTTTTTTAATTTTTATAGTCCTTCACTCTCACTTTCCTCATCCACAAATCTTTCATCCTCGCTCAAATTAATGGGGAAATCGTCGCTTTCTCGGTCCGAATCGCTCTGGCTGCTGGTGGCCATGATTGTAAACAATGTTCAGATGTGAGGAGCTCCACAACCCGTGACGTCACGCGCACATCGTCTGCTACTTCCGGTACAGGCAAGGCTTTTTTATCAGCGACCAAAAGTTGCGAACTTTATCGTGGATTTTCTCTACTAAATCCTTTCAGCAAAAATATGGCAATATGGCGAAATGATCAATTATGACACATAGAATGGACCTGCTATTCCCGTTTAAATAGAAACATCTCATTTCAGTAGGCCTTTAGTGAATTGTGAAGTGAATTATATTTATATAGCGCTTTTTCTCAAGTGACTCAAAGCGCTTTACATAGTGACACCCAATATCTAAGTTACATTTAAAGCAGTGTGGGTGGCACTGGGAGCAGGTGGGTGAAGTGCCTTGCCCAAAGACACAACGGCAGTAACTAGGATGGCACAAGCGGGAATTGAACCTGCAACCCTCAAGTTGCTGGCACAGCCACATAGCTCGGTTGGTAAATATACACACTTAAGTGGCAAGCTACACAACCACGCAACTTTGTCCATGTGTTGTCAGATGAAACAAAAATTGAGCTGTTTGGCCACAATACGCAGTTTGGAGGAGAAAAAGTGAGGTCTTTAACCCCAGGAACACCATGCCTACCGCCAAGCATGGTGGTGATAGCATTATGCTCTGGGCCTGTTTTGCTGCCAATGGAACTGGTGCTTTACAGAGAGTAAATGGGACAATGAAAAAGGAAGATTACCTCCAAATTCTTCAGGACAACCTAAAATCATCAGCTCGGAGGTTGGTTCTTGGGCGCAGTTGGGTGTTCAAACAGGACAGTGACCCCAAACACATGTCAAATGTCCGTTTAAAATGTTGGCCCACTCTGTATTTGAGTTTGACACCCCTGCCATAGTGGGTCTAACATACCTGTGAGAGTCCAGTCCATAGTGGATCTAACATTATAGTGAAAGTCCAGTCCATAGTGGATCTAACATAATAGTGAGAGTCCAGTCCATAGTGGATCTAACATAATAGTGTGAGAGTCCAGTCCATAGTGGATCTAACATAATAGTGTGAGAATCCAGTCCATAGTGGATCTAACATAATAGTGTGAGAGTCCAGTCCATAGTGGATCTAACATAATAGTGTGAGAGTCCAGTCCATAGTGGATCTAACATAATAGTGAGAGTCCAGTCCATAGTGGATCTAACATAATAGTGTGAGAGTCCAGTCCATAGTGGATCTAACATAATAGTGAGAGTCCAGTCTATAGTGGATCTAACATAACAATGAGAGTCCAGTCCATAGTGGATCTAACATAATAGTGTGAAAGTCCAGTCCATAGTGGATCTAACATAATAGTGTGAGAGTCCAGTCCATTGTGGATCTAACATAATAGTGAGAGTCCAGTCCATAGTGGATTTAACATAATAGTGTGAGAGTCCAGTCCATAGTGGATCTAACATAATAGTGTGAGAGTCCAGTCCATAGTGGATCTATCATAATAGTGTGAGAGTCCAGTCCATAGTGGATCTACCATTATATTGTTAAAGTCCAGTCCGTAGTGGATCTAATATAATAGTGACAGTCCAATCCATAGTTGATCTAACATACTAGTGTGAGAGTCCAGTCCATAGTGGGTCTAACATAATAGTGAGAGTCCAGTCCATAGTGGATCTAACATAATAGTGTGAGAGTCCAGTCCATAGTGGATCCAACACAATAGTGAGAGTCCAGTCCATAGTGGATCCAACACAATAGTGAGAGTCCAGTCCATAGTGGATCTAGTATAATAGTGAGAGTCCAGTCCATAGTGGATCTAACATAATATTGTGAGAGTCCAGTCCATAGTGGATCTAAGATAATAGTGAGATAATAGTGAGAGTCCAGTCCATGGTGGATCTACCATAATAGTGTGAGAGTCCAGTCCATAGTGGATCTAACACAATAGTGAGAGTCCAGTCCATAGTGGATCCAAGATAATAGTGAGAGTCCAGTCCATAGTGGATCTAACACAATAGTGAGAGTCCAGTCCATGGTGGATCTAACATAATAGTGTGAGAGTCCAGTCCATAGTGGATCTAACACAATAGTGAGAGTCCTGTCCATGGTGGATCTAACATAATATTGTGAGAGTCCAGTCCATAGTGGATCTAAGATAATAGTGAGAGTCCAGTCCATAGTGGGGCCCGCAGGAAACCATCCCGAGCAGGGACAGGTCAGCAGCGCAAAGACCTCCCCAACCGATGCACAGCCGAGTGGTCCACCCCGGGTCCCGACTCCGGACAGAAAAGAAAACGGCAGATCAACTGGGGGTCTAAAAAGGGGGCTCTATTTAAAGGTGAGAGTATACAAATGAGTTTTAAGACGGGACTTAAATGTATGGTCTACGTTTCACTATGTAAATCACTTTAAGTCACTAGAGAAAAGCGCTATATAAATATAATTCACTTCACTCGTAGTGAGAAAAGTGCTGATTGGTTCTCCTTCCTGTCGCAGTCTCACGGTGGAGGAGCACATCCTCTTCTACTCACTGCTGAAGGGTCGTAGCCAAGCGGAGGCGGAGAAGGAGGTGGAGGACATGCTGCTGGACCTGGGTCTGCCTCACAAGAGAGACGACGAGGCGCAGAATCTCTCGGGTGAGTAGACCACGACGGGCGGGTCCGCCATCGTATCTGCACCGATGTCCTCTGTGCCACCTGTCTCACTGCAGGCGGCATGCAGAGGAAGCTGTCAGTCGCCATGGCGTTTGTGGGCGGGTCAAAGGTGGTCATCCTGGATGAGCCCACCTCAGGAGTGGATCCTTACTCCAGGAGGTCCATCTGGGACCTCCTGTTGAAGTACAGATCTGGTACGTGTGCTGTAGAAGTCGGATATCGTTGGAAATCTTAGTGAAATGAATGTACGAACCCCGTTTCCATATGAGTTGGGAAATTGTGTTTGATGTAAATATAAACAGAATACAATGATTTGCAAATAAATTTCAACCCATATTCAGTTGAATATGCTACAAAGACAACATATTTGATGTTCAAACTCATAACTTTTGTTTTTTTTTGCAAATAATAATCAACTTAGAATTTCATTGCCAAAGTAGTTGGGAAAGGGCATGTTCACCACTGTGTTACATCACCTTTTCTTTTAACGCTATCAATCAATCAATCAATCAATCAATCAATGTTTATTTATATAGCCCCAAATCACAAATGTCTCAAAGGACTGCACAAACCATTACGACTACAACATCCTCGGAAGAACCCACAAAAGGACAAGGAAAACTCACACCCAGTGGGACGCCAGTGACAATGCTGACTATGAGAAACCTTGGAGAGGACCTCAGATGTGGGCAACACCCCCCCCCCCCCCCCCTTCTAGGGGACCGAAAGCAATGGATGTCGAGCGGGTCGCGACGCTACTTTAATGTCTTTCATGTCCGAAACCTTGGAGAGGACCTCAGATGTGGGCAACACCCCCCCCTTCTAGGGGACCGAAAGCAATGGATGTCGAGCGGGTCGCTACGCTACTTTAATGTCTTTCATGTCCGAAACCTTGGAGAGGACCTCAGATGTGGGCAACACCCCCCCCCCCTTCTAGGGGACCGAAAGCAATGGATGTCGAGCGGGTCGCTACGCTACTTTAATGTCTTTCATGTCCGAAACCTTGGAGAGGACCTCAGATGTGGGCAACACCCCCCCCTCTAGGGGACCGAAAGCAATGGATGTCGAGCGGGTCGCTACGCTACTTTAATGTCTTTCATGTCCGAAACCTTGGAGAGGACCTCAGATGTGGGCAACCCCCCCCCCCCTTCTAGGGGACCGAAAGCAATGGATGTCGAGCGGGTCGCTACGCTACTTTAATGTCTTTCATGTCCGAAACCTTGGAGAGGACCTCAGATGTGGGCAACACCCCCCATTCTAGGGGACCGAAAGCAATGGATGTCGAGCGGGTCGCTACGCTACTTTAATGTCTTTCATGTCCGAAACCTTGGAGAGGACCTCAGATGTGGGCAACACCCCCCCCCCCTTCTAGGGGACCGAAAGCAATGGATGTCGAGCGGGTCGCTACGCTACTTTAATGTCTTTCATGTCCGAAACCTTGGAGAGGACCTCAGATGTGGGCAACACCCCCCCCTTCTAGGGGACCGAAAGCAATGGATGTCGAGCGGGTCGCTACGCTACTTTAATGTCTTTCATGTCCGAAACCTTGGAGAGGACCTCAGATGTGGGCAACACCCCCCCCCCCTTCTAGGGGACCGAAAGCAATGGATGTCGAGCGGGTCGCTACGCTACTTTAATGTCTTTCATGTCCGAAACCTTGGAGAGGACCTCAGATGTGGGCAACACCCCCCCCTCTAGGGGACCGAAAGCAATGGATGTCGAGCGGGTCGCTACGCTACTTTAATGTCTTTCATGTCCGAAACCTTGGAGAGGACCTCAGATGTGGGCAACCCCCCCCCCCCTTCTAGGGGACCGAAAGCAATGGATGTCGAGCGGGTCGCTACGCTACTTTAATGTCTTTCATGTCCGAAACCTTGGAGAGGACCTCAGATGTGGGCAACACCCCCCCTTCTAGGGGACCGAAAGCAATGGATGTCGAGCGGGTCGCTACGCTACTTTAATGTCTTTCATGTCCGAAACCTTGGAGAGGACCTCAGATGTGGGCAACACCCCCCCCTTCTAGGGGACCGAAAGCAATGGATGTCGAGCGGGTCGCTACGCTACTTTAATGTCTTTCATGTCCGAAACCTTGGAGAGGACCTCAGATGTGGGCAACACCACCCCCCCCTTCTAGGGGACCGAAAGCAATGGATGTCGAGCGGGTCGCTACGCTACTTTAATGTCTTTCATGTCCGAAACCTTGGAGAGGACCTCAGATGTGGGCAACACCCCCCCCTCTAGGGGACCGAAAGCAATGGATGTCGAGCGGGTCGCTACGCTACTTTAATGTCTTTCATGTCCGAAACCTTGGAGAGGACCTTAGATGTGGGCAACCCCCCCCCCCTTCTAGGGGACCGAAAGCAATGGATGTCGAGCGGGTCGCTACGCTACTTTAATGTCTTTCATGTCCGAAACCTTGGAGAGGACCTCAGATGTGGGCAACACCCCCCCTTCTAGGGGACCGAAAGCAATGGATGTCGAGCGGGTCGCTACGCTACTTTAATGTCTTTCATGTCCGAAACCTTGGAGAGGACCTCAGATGTGGGCAACACCCCCCTCCCCCCTCTAGGGGACCGAAAGCAATGGATGTCGAGCGGGTCGCTACGCTACTTTAATGTCTTTCATGTCCGAAACTTTGGAGAGGACCTCAGATGTGGGCAACACCCCCCCCCCTCTAGGGGACCGAAAGCAATGGATGTCGAGCGGGTCGCTATGCTACTTTAATGTCTTTCATGTCCTTTGATGTTTCCCTCCTACACACATGTAAGAGGGATGTGTACTATGGCTATGAGTTGTTTTTTCCCCTTGGCCTCAGTCTGGACCCCCTCTCCAGGCTTAGACCAATTTTTTTTATTTTATTTTAATCTTCTATTTTTTTTTCTCCCATTCCCCAGGAACTCTCCTGACGGAATAAATAAAGTACAATCTAATCTAATCTAATCTAACAACACTCAATAAACGTTTGGGAACTGAGGAAACTCATTGTTGAAGCTTTGAAAGTGGAACTATTTCCCATTCTTGTTTTATGTAGAGCTTCAGTCGTTCAACAGTCCAGGGTCTCCGCCGTTGTATTTCACGCTTCATAATGCGCCACACATTTTCCATGGGAGACAGGTCTGGAAAGTACCCGCACTCTTTTACTACGAAGCCACGCTGTTGTAACACATGGCTTGGCATTGTTTTCCTGAAATAAGCAGGGGCGTCCATGATAACGTTGCTTGGATGACAACATATGTTGTTTCAAAACCTGTATGGACCATTCAGCATTAATGGTGCCTTCACAGATGTGTAAGTTACCCATGCCTTGGGCACTAATGCACCCCCATACCATCACAGATGCTGGCTTTCCAACTTTGCGCCTGTAGCAATTCGGATGGTTATTTCCCTCTTTGTTCCGGAGGACACCACGTCCACAGTTTCCAAATATTATTGGAAATGTGGACTCGTCAGACCACAAAACACTTTTCCACTTTGCATCAGTCCATCTTATTTGAGCTCGGGCCCAGCGAAGCCGGCGGCGTTCCCGGGTGTTGTTGATAAATGCGTTTTTGCTTTGCATAGTCGTGAATTATATTTATATAGCACTTTTCTCTAGTGACTCAAAGCGCTTTACACAGTGAAACCCAATATCTAAGTTACATTCAAACCAGTGTGGGTGGCACTGGGAGCAGGTGGGTAAAGTGTCTTGCCCAAGGACACAACGGCAGTGACTAGGATGGCGGAAGCGGGAATCGAACCTGCGACCCTCAAGTTGCTGGCACGGCCGCTCTACCAACCGAGCTAAACCGTTAGTACTTACAGATGTAGCAACCAACTGTAGTTACTGACAGTGGGTTTATGAAGTGTTTCTGGGCCCATGTAGTGATATCCTTTACACACTGATGTCGGTTTTTGATGCAGTACCGCCCTGAGGGATCAAAGGTCCGTAATATCATCGCTTATGTGTAGTGATTTCTCCAGATTCTCTGAACCTTTTGATGATTGTCCGGACCGTAGATGGTAAAATCCCTAAATTCCTTGCAATAGCTTGTTGAGAAATGTTGTTCTAAAACTGTTCGACAATTTTCTTAGAAAGTGGTGACCCTCGCCCCATCCTTTCTTGTGAAAGACTGAGCATTTTTTGGGAAGCTGTTTTTATACCCAATCATGGCACCCACCTGTTCCCAATTAGCCTGCACACCTGTGGGATGTTCCAAATAAGTGTTTGATGAGCATTCCTCGACTTTATCAGTATTTATTGCCACCTTTCCCAACTTCTTCGTCACGTGTTGCTGGCATCATTTTGTAAAGTTAATGATTATTTGCAAAAAAATTGTTTATCAGTTTGAACATCAAATATGTTGTCTTTGTAGCATATTCAACTGAATATGGGTTGAAAAGGATTTGCAAATCATTGTATTCTGTTTATATTTACATCGAACACAATTTCCCAACTCATATGGAAACGGGGTTTGTAACAATATGTGGTCTGGGTGCAGGTCGCACGGTGATCCTGTCCACACACCACATGGACGAGGCCGACCTGCTGAGTGACCGCATCGCCATCATCTCCAGAGGCCAGCTGCACTGCTGCGGGTCGCCGCTCTTTCTCAAGAACTGCTTCGGCGCCGGTTTCTACCTAACGTTGGTGCGCCGCATGAAGGACCTCAAGAAGAAGGAGGTGGGCTAAGTCGTCATGTGAAGTCTACTCTGATGCTGTTCATGGTCACATTTGTAAAATCACAATTATTATTTGTATAGGCAATAGATGTGTTATTTGCTAGATCCACTATGGACTAAACTCTCACACTATTTTGTTAGATCCACTATGGACTGGACTCTCACACTATTATGTTGGATCCACTATGGACTAAACTCTCACACTATTTTGTTAGATCCACTATGGACTGGACTCTCACACTATTATGTTGGATCCACTATGGACTGGACTCTCACACTATTATGTTAGATCCACTATGGACTGGACTCTCACTATTATGTTAGATCCACTATGGACTGGACTCACATTATTATGCTAGATCCACTATGGACTGGAATCTCACACTATTATATTAGATCCACTATGGATTGGACTCTCTCACTATTAGTTAGATCCACTATGGACTGGACTTTCACACTATTATGTTAGATCCACTATGGACTGGACTCTCACAATATTATGTTCAATCCACTATGGACTGGACTCTTACAATATTATGTTAGATCCACTATGGACTGGACTCTCACACTATTATGTTAGATCTAATATGGACTGGACTCTCACAATTTTATGTTAGATCCACTATGGACTGGACACTCACTATTATGTTAGATCCACTATGGATTGGACTCTCACACTATTATGTTAGATCCACTATGGACTGGACTCTCACTATTATGTTAGGTCCACTATGGACGGGACTCTCACACTCCTATGTTAGATCCACTATGGACTGGACTCTCACACTATTATGTTAGATCCACTATGGACTGGACTCTCACTATTATGTTAGGTCCACTATGGACGGGACTCTCACACTATTATGTTAGATCCACTATGGACTGGACTCTCACTATTATGTTAGATCCACTATGGATTGGACTCTCACACTATTTTGTTAGATCCACTATGGACTGGACTCTCACTATTATGTTAGGTCCACTATGGACGGGACTCTCACACTCCTATGTTAGATCCACTATGGACTGGACTCTCACACTCCTATGTTAGATCCACTATGGACTGGACTCTCACACTATTATGTTAGATCTAATATGGACTGGACTCTCACAATTTTATGTTAGATCCACTATGGACTGGACTCTCACTATTATGTTAGATCCACTATGGATTGGACTCTCACACTATTATGTTAGATCCACTATGGACTGGACTCTCACTATTATGTTAGGTCCACTATGGACGGGACTCTCACACTCCTATGTTAGATCCACTATGGACTGGACTCTCACACTATTATGTTAGATCCACTATGGACTGGACTCTCACTATTATGTTAGGTCCACTATGGACGGGACTCTCACACTATTATGTTAGATCCACTATGGACTGGACTCTCACTATTATGTTAGATCCACTATGGATTGGACTCTCACACTATTTTGTTAGATCCACTATGGACTGGACTCTCACTATTATGTTAGGTCCACTATGGACGGGACTCTCACACTCCTATGTTAGATCCACTATGGACTGGACTCTCACACTCCTATGTTAGATCCACTATGGACTGGACTCTCACACTATTATGTTAGATCCACTATAGCAGGGGTGGCCAACTAGTCAGAGACTAAGAGCCACTTTTTTTTCGGTGTTACTGCAAAGAGCCACATCATACACATGGGTACACATGAACATCATATTTTAATCATGTATGCACGCATACACAGACCTCCGCTCAGCCAGATCTAATGAAAATAACCACACCAACATGATAATATCAGTAATTTTCAACAGTTAACATTGTGTGTCTCACACATACATACTCTCAGTTCAAGCAAGTCCACAAACAATAATAGAATAATTTTCAATAACATCTTTCTCTTACTATGCTGCTTAGTGAGACTTCTGGCATTCCTTATCTTGAACAATCCTCTTCAAATCTGGCTTGTATTTTGTTGTTGCCACTCTAAGCAATTCTTTCAAATGAGTGTCAGTCAGAACAGATCGATGCTTTGATTTCACATGTTTTAGGGTAGAAAACACAGACTCGCAGACGTACGTTGACCCAAACAAGGACAGTATCTTAAGCGCAGCTCGTTTTGATGTTGGGGTATTTTTCAATTGGCACACTTTTCCAGAACTCAACGGTCCCTTCCCTTAAAACAGCTTTCAATTGATCTTCCTCACAAAGGTCGATCATCTCCAACTCAGCCGCAGCCTCATCTGTGACGAGCGGGGCTTTCAAACAGTCTGTCTCCGCATTAAATGGGTCGACGAGGAACGTAATCTGTGGTCTTTTCAGTTGTAGATCACAGAACCCGGTCACAAAGATTTCGTGCAGGTTTGCAACCAGTGTTGCATATCTGTCTCTTTTCTTTTTCAGGGCGGCGCTGGTGACTTGCTCACTGGCTTTTAGCAGAGTATGAAAATGTGTTAAATCTCCCTTTTGAATATGCGCCTCGAACAGCTTTAGTTTTTTGACAAATGCAAACACACTTTGCACCATGTCAGGCAGCATTTTTAACTTACCCTGCAGGGTCAGGTTCAGTCTGTCCAAGTGACACAGCATGTCGACTGAAAATCCCACATCCATAATCCACTCGAGGTCTGAGAGCTCAGGATAGTCCTTGTCCTTCTCTTCCATGAACAGTTTCACAGCATCCAAAAGCTCAAAGAAGCGAGAGAATACCTTGCTTTTTGACAGCCACCTCACAGTGCAGTGCAGCGGCAGGTCATCTGGAAGCCCTTGGTCAAGCTCAGCGATGAGATTCCTGAATTGCCTGTGGTTAAGCGCATGTGTGCGGATGTAGTTGACGATTTCCATCACTGGCTTCATGACGTTGTTTAAATTCAATGATTTAGACACGAGTTGCTCCCTGTGGATGATGCAGTGGAAATTCCAAAAGTCGGGAAATGTTTGATCAGCTTTGCACAGCCCCACAAGCCCGTTCACGGATCCGATCATGGCTGGCGCTCCATCCGTGGCTATTGCAGTTAGTTTTGGTATGGGCAGATTTGCTTTTGCAAACGCAGCCATCATTGCTTCTTTCACATCTATGCCACGGGTTCTGTCTTTTAATGTCACAATATCAAGGAGTTCTTCTTTGATCATACATTCATTTGACACAGACCGTGCAAATATTGCCAACTGAGGCTTGTCTTGTATGTCACAACTCTCCTCTAATGCCACACTAAAATACTCACATGCTTGAAGGTCAGAGTGCAACTGTGATTCAACAGCTGTATTAATATCCGATATTCTGCGTTTAACACTGGCGGGAAAGTTGAACGTCTGATACGCTCCGTTTTAGTTTGTCGTCTCCATGAGCCAAGATTTCAAAGGCGTCATCAATGAGGCTATTTTTAATGAAGTCCCCTTCGTTGTATGGCTTTTTAGCCCGTGCTATGTTCCAAGCCAGCTGATATGATGCAAGCGTTACGGTCTCCGAGTGTTTCGTAAATTTTTGGAAAAACTGCACCTGCTTTTCTGCCTGGCTTTTCAAAGCGACCAACTTGTTCTGGGTGGAGTGAGCTGAAGTGACGCTGAAGATTTGAAGCTTTGAAATGCGCTAATGCTCCGTGACATATAAGGCATATCGGCTTGCCATTACGTTTAACAAAAAAATATAAACTCTCCCACTCTGGCAAAAACGTCCTGTGTTCTTCACATTTTCGTTTGACTGTGCTTTTTTTCCCTGCCATTTCAAGAGGTAACTTGACGGAAATTGTTTACAACACAAATGATGTCACACCAAAGATTCTCTCGGCGCTCGTTTGACGTCACTCAAACAGGCTTACATGGTCAGTGTGCCATCTAGCTGTAGGAGGAGTTAATGACAGCGCCAGCCAAGCATTTTTGACGCATGTCATGTGACAGCTCATGAAGAGCCGCATGGAACTAGTTAAAGAGCCGCATGAGGCTCACGAGCCGCGGGTTGGCCAGGCCTGCACTATGGACTGGACTCTCACAATTTTATGTTTGATCTACTATGGACTGGACTTTCACACTATTTTGTTAGATCCACTATGGACTGGTCTCTCACACTATTATGTTAGATCCACCATGGAGTGGACTCTCACACTATTATGTTAGATCCACTATGGACTGGACTCTCACACTATTATGTTAGATCCACTATGGACTGGACTCTCACACTATTATGTTAGATCCACTATGGACTGGACTCTCACAATTTTATGTTACATCTACTATGGACTGGACTTTCACACTATTATGTTGGATCCACTATGGACTGGACTCTCACACTATTATGTTAGATCCACTATGGACTGGACTCTCACACTATTAGTTTCGATCCACTATGGACTGGACTCTCACACTATTATGTTAGATCCACTATGGACTGGACTCTCACACTTTTATGTTAGATCCACTATGGACTCTCACACTATTATGTTAGATCCACTATGGACATGGACTCTCACACTATTATGTTAGATCCACTATGGACATGGACTCTCACACTATTATGTTAGATCCACTATGGACTGGACTCTCACACTATTATGTTAGATCCACTATGGACATGGACTCTCACACTATTATGTTAGATCCACTATGGACATGGACTCTCACACTATTATGTTAGATCCACTATGGACATGGACTCTCACACTATTATGCTAGATCCACTATGGACTGGACTCTCACACTATTAACAAGAGCCACTCGATGGTTAGTGGAGGGGTGTATATTGAAACGTACCAGAAGAGTTAGTGCTGCAAGGGGTCCTTGGTATTTTTTCTGTTGTGTTTATGTTGTGTTACGATGTGGATGTTCTCCCGAAATGTGTTTGTCATTCTTGTTTGGTGTGGGTTCACAGTGTGGCGCATATTTGTAACAGTGTTAAAGTTGTTTATACGGACCCTCAGTGTGACCTGTATGGCTGTTGACCAAGTATGCCTCGCATTCACTTGTGTGTGTGTGAAAAGTGGTCAATATTATGTGATTAGGCAGTACCTTTAGGGCACGACCCCAATATTGTTGTCTGGGTAGTCCAATATTACCGGACATATCCACTCATTTATATGTGACTATAAAGTGTAATAAAACTTAGACATTAGATTATTTTAGCTGTATTAAATGTACAAAACCAGTGAAGTCGGCACATTGTGTAAATGGTAAATAAAAACAGAATACATTGATTTGCAAACCCTTTTCAACTTATATTCAATTGAATAGACTGCAAAGACAAGATATTTAATGTTCGAACTGAGAAATGTCTTTTTTTGGGGGGCAAAAAAGTTGGCAAAGGGGCATTTTTACGACTGTGTCACATGGCCTTTCTTTTTAACAACACTCAGTAAACGTTTGGGAACTGAGGAGACCAATTTTTGAAGCTTTTCAGCTGGAATTCTTTCCCATTCTTGCTTGATGTACAGCTTAAGTTGTTCAACAGTCCGGGGTCTCTGTTGTGGTCTTTTAGGCTTCATAAAGCGCCACACAGTTTCAATGGCAGGCCAGGCTAGTACCTGCACTCTTTTACTACAAAGCTAGGCATTGTCTTACTGAAATAAGCAGGGGCGTCCATGATAAGGTTGCTTGGATGGCAACATATGTTGCTCCAAAACCTGTATGTACCTTTCACCATTAATGGTGCCTTCACAGATGTGTAAGTTACCCATGCCTTGGGCACTAATGCACCCCCATACCATCACAGATGCTGGCTTTTCAACTTTGCGCATACAACAATCTGTATGGTTATTTTTCTCTTTGGTCCGGAGGACACAACTACCATAGTTTCCAAAAACAATTTCAAACGTGGACTCGTCAGACCACAGAACACTTTTCCACTTTGCATCAGTCCATCTTTGATGAGCTCGGGCCCAGCGAAGCCGGCAGCGCTTCTGGGTGTTGTTGATAAATGTCTCTCTCTTTGCATTGTAGAGTTTTAACTTGCGCTTACAGATGTAGCGACCAACTGTAGTTACTGACAGTGGTTTTCTGAAGAGTTCCTGAGCCCATGTGGTGATATCCTTTACACACGGATGTCGCTTTTTGATGCAGTACCGCCCGAGGGACCGAAAGTCCGTAATACCATCGCTTACGTGCAGTGATTTCTCCAGATTCTCCGAACCTTTTGATGATATTACGGACCGTAGATGTTGAAATCCCTAAATTCCTAGCTGGTTCAGAAACGTTGTTCTTAAACTGTTGGACAATTTGCTCACGCATTTGTTGACAAAGGGGTGTACCTCGCCCTATCCTTGTTTGTGAACGACTGAGCATTTCATGGAAGCTGCTTTTCTTTTATACCCGATCATGGCACCCACCTGTTCCCAATTAGCCTGTTCACCAGGGGGATGTTCCTAATAAGTGTTTGATGAGCATTCCTCAACTCTTTTTTTTTTGCCACTTTTGCCAGCTTTTTTGAAACATGTCGCAGCCATCAAACTCCAAATGAGCTAATATTTGCAAAACATAACTTAAGTTCTCCAGTTCGAACATGAACTATTTTGTCTTTGCAGTCCATTTAATTGAATATAGGTTGAAAAGGGTTTGCAAATCAATGTATTTTGTTTTTATTTACGATTTACACGTGTCAACTTCACTGGTTTTGGGTTTTGTAAAAGAGTGATCGGAGCTTGTTTCTGCTTTTCCCACCAGAACGACTGCGACTGCGCCTCCGACTGTTCCTGCTCCTGCTCCATTTGTACCAGCTACAAGGACCAGTCCCAGAACCGGTTTAAGAACGCAGAGCGGGTTCTAGATGGTGAGGCACAGGGTCTGTTCTTGGTTTGGATCCCAACGGTATAATAACGACCTTCCCGATGCCCTCAGGGGACATCGCCAGCATCACCGGCCTCATCCACCACCACGTCCCTGAAGCCAAGCTGATCGAGGTCATAGGTCAGGAGCTCACCTTCCTGCTACCCAGCCGGGGCTTCAAGCACCGAGCCTACGCCAGCCTCTTCCGAGAGCTGGAGGAGACTCTGGCTGACATGGGCCTCAGCAGCTTTGGCATCTCTGACACGTCCCTGGAGGAGGTGTGACGTCACACGTCTAGTTGGGGGCGGTTACGTTCCATTTCTGCCCCTCCAGATAGTGTCCTCAAACATTTGTTCTATTGAAATGATCATAAAATCCTGCAGGTAACGCTATCGAACCACTTTCTAAGATACCGGAACAATCCTGCAGCACTCTTTCCCCCTGCAGATAATGCCATCAAACCGCTTTCTATTTAAATTACCGCAAAAATCCGGTAGCATTTTTTCCCCCTCTACAAATAAAACCATCCATTTCCTACCGCTTGTCCCGTTCGGGGTCGCTGGAGCCTATCTCAGCTGCATTCGGGCAGAAGGCGGTGTACACCCTGGACAAGTCACCACCTCATACATACCAAATAAGTTACCATAAAAAAACTACACAATTAATAGCAGAGCTGGGTGGTGAATGTAAACAGTATTTAATTTGTCTGTAATATACTGTATGTATTATACAGTTTTCTGATGCCTTCCCGATAAGGTCTATTCAGGAGTACTGGAGAGGAGGCTACGCCGGATAGTCGAACCTCGGATTCAGGAGGAACAGTGTGGTTTTCGTCCTGGTCGTGGAACTGTGGACCAGCTCTATACTCTCAGCAGGGTCCTGGAGGGTGCATGGGAGTTTTTGCCCAACCAGTCTACATGTGCTTTGTGGACTCGGAGAAGGCATTCGAACGTGTCTCCCGGGAAGTCCTGTGGGGAGTGCTCAGAGAGTATGGGGTATCGGACTGTCTTATTGTGGCGGTCCGCTCCCTGAGCTTGGTCCGCATTCCCGGCAGTAAGTCGGACACGTTTCCAGTGAGGGTTGGACTCCGCCAAGGCTGTCCTTTGTCACCGATTCTGTTCATAACTTTTATGGACAGAATTTCTAGGCGCAGTCAAGGCGTTGAGGCTGTGGGATTAGGTCCCTGCTTTTTGCAGAGGATGTGGTCCTGATAACTTCATCTGGCCAGGATCTTCAGCTCTCACTGGATCGGTTCGCAGCCGATTGCCAAGTGACTGGGATGAGAATCAGCACCTCCAACTCCGAGTCCATGGTTCTCGGCCGGAAAAGGGTGGAGTGCCATCTCCGGGTTGGGGAGGAGACCCAACCCCAAGTGGAGGAGTTCAAGTACCTCGGAGTCTTGTTGACGAATAAGGGAAGAGTGGATCGTGAGATCAACAGGCGGATCGGTGGGGCGTCTTCAGTAATGCGGACGTTGTATTGATCGGTTGTGGTGAAGAAGGAGCTGAGCCGGAAGGCAAAGCTCTCAATTTTCCGGTCCATCTACGTTCCCATCCTCACTTATGGTCATGAGCTTTGGGTTATGACCGAAAGGACAAGATCACGGGTACAAGCGGATGAAATGAGTTTCCTCCGCTGGATTAAGTCTCTGCTTTTTGCAGATAATGTGGTCCTGATGGTTTCATCTGGCCAGGATCTTCAGCTTTGACTGGATCGGTTCGCAGCCGAGCGTGAAGCGACTGGGGTTAGAATCAGCACCTCCAAGTCCAAATCTATGGTTCTCGCCCGGAAAAAGGTGGAGTGCCAACTCCGGGTTGGGGAGGAGATTAACTACCTGGGAGTCTTGTTTACGAGTGAGGGAAGAGTGGATCGTGAGGTCCACAGGCGGATCGGTGCGGCGTCTTCAGTAATGCGGACGCTGTATTGATCGGTTGTGGTGAAGAAGGAGCTGAGCCGGAAGGACAAGATCACGGGTACAAGCGGCCGAAATGAGTTTCCTCCGCCGTGTGGCGGGTCTCTCCCCTAGAGATAGGGTGAGAAGCTCTTATCATCCGGGAGGAGCGCAAAGTAAATCGAGAGGAGCCAGGTCAGGATGTCACGCTGTTTAGGGCACGTCCAATCGGTAGGAGGCCACAGGGAAGACCCAGGACACGTCGGGAAGACTATGTCTCCCAGCTGGCCTGGGAACGCCTCGGGATTCCTCGGGAAGAGCTGGACGAAGTGGCTGGGGAGAAGGAAGTCTGGGCTTCCCTGCTTAGGCTGCTGCCCACGCGACCCGACCTCCGATAAACAAAAGAAGTTGGATGGATGGATGGATTCTGGACATCTGTGTTGCTGAGTCTTTTGCAATTTGTTCAAGGGGTGGCGGGGCTCTCCCTTAGAGATAGGGGGAGATGCTCTTGTCATCCGGGAGAAGCGCAAAGTACATCGAGAGGAGCCAGATGAGGTGGTTCAGGCATCTGGTCAGGATGTCACCTGAACGCCTCACTAGGGAGGTGTTTAGGGCACGTCCAACCGGTAGGAGGCCACGGGGAAGACCCAGGACACGTTGGGAAGACTACCGTATTTTCCGGAGTATAAGTCGCACCTGCCGAAAATGCATAATATAGAAGGAAAAAAACTTATATAAGTCGCATTTCTCGGGAAATTTATTTGATAAAACCCAACACCAAGAATAGACATTTGAAAGGTAATTTAAAATAAATAAAAAATAGTGAACAACAGGCTGAATAAGTTCAGGTTATATGAGGCATAAATAAGCAACAGCTATGTTAACCTAACATATTATGGTAAGAGTCATTCAAATAACTATAACATATAGAACATGCCATCAATCAATCAATCAATCAATCAATGTTTATTTATATAGCCCTAAATCACCAGTGTCTCAAAGGGCTGCACAAACCACAACGACATCCTCGCTAGAGCCCACATAAGGGCAAGGAAAAACTCACCCCAGTGGGACGTCGGTGACAGTGACTATGATGACTATGAGAAACCTTGGAGAGGACTACCATATGTGGGCAACCCACCCACTCTAGGGCAGTGATCCCCAACCACCGGGCCGTGGCCCGATTGGTACCGGGCCGCAGAAGAATTTTTTATTAAAAAAAAAACATATATATATATATATTTTTTTTTGTTTAAATTAAATCAACATAAAAACACAATATACACTTACAATTAGTGCACCAACCACCTTTTTCATGACAAAAACGTTGCTTTTTCATGACAAAGAAGAAAAAAAAAAAAAAGGACCCCCCCCGACCCCCAGGGCGGCGGGACAAATTGTTAAACGTTGATCGGTCCGCGGATACAAAAAGGTTGGGGACCACTGCTCTAGGGGACCGGAAGCAATGTTTACCAAACAATCTGTCACTCCTAATCGCTAAATCCCATGAAAACTTATACGTCTAGTCTCTTACGTGAATGAGCTAAATAATATTATTTGATATTTCACGGTAATGTGTTAATAATTTCACACATAAGTCACTCTTGAGCAGGGATCTCACACACGTGGCCCGCGGGCCAATTGCGGCCCACCTTAACATGAAAGTTTAATATTAGTGCGGCCCGCAAGTTTTATATGAATGGCGCTTGACAGCGTTGGGTTATTTGGGTCCAAAATGGCTCTTTCAACGTTCTGGGTTGCCTACCCCTGCATTAGTGGAAAAGCGGATAATGAGTGAAAGCGACAGAGACGTTGCTATGGAGACGACGGTTTTCTTATGTCACACGGCGACACCTGTTCGTCAGTAATAACAGTTCCAGATAACCCGTACCGATTCAAACCGTTATTTGTTTTGTTTATTGTTGAATTTGCATTCAACAGGCTTCACGGTGTCAGAGGGGTTAGTGCATCTGCCTCACAATACGAAGGCCCTGCAGTCCTGGGTTCAAATCCAGGCTCGGGATCTTTCTGTGTGGAGTTTGCATGTCCTCCCCGTGAATGCGTGGGTTCCCACCGGGTACTCCGGCTTCCTCCCACTTCCAAAGACATGCACCTGGGGATAGGTTGATTGGCAACACTAAATGGTCCCTAGTGTGTGAATGTGAGTGTGAATGTTGTCTGTCTATCTGTGTTGGCCCTGCGATGAGGCGGCGACTTGTCCAGGGTGTACCCCGCCTTCCGCCCGATTGTAGCTGAGATAGGCGCCAGCGCCCCCCGCGACCCCAAAAGGGAATAAGCGGTAGGAAATTGATGGATGAATTTGCATTGCCTCACACGATGAACACTACATATATTTCTATTATTTTGTGCTTGCCATCCAGGTACTTTCCCGGCTATTATCCACCGACCGCCGTGTTGTTGTAGGGAGGAAATGTGGAACGACACACATTGCACAATTTGAAACGTCGTTACACAACTAGACATGCAGAGGAGTATGTGAAGTGAATTTTGAAGTGAATTATATTTATATAGCGCTTTTTCTCTAGTGACTCAAAGCGCTTTACATAGTGAAACCCAATATCTAAGTTACATTCAAACCAGTGTGGGTGGCACTGGGAGCAGGTGGGTAAAGTGTCTTGCCCAAGGACACAACGGCAGTGACTAGGTTGGCAGAAGCGGGAATCGAACATGCAACCCTCAAGTTGCTGGCACGGCCACTCTACCAACCGAGCTAAACCGCCCGTATGCAACATTTTTTTTATTTTTATATTTTCTTTCGGCCCAGCCTCACCCGGACTCTGCATCTCGTGGCCCCTGGTATATTGAGTTTGAGACCCCTGCTTTTGAGTAGGGGTCAAACTATTAAAACAATTGCGACTTATGGTCCGAAATCTGGGAACCTGGGAACGCCTCGGGATCCCCCGAGAAAAGCTGGACAAAGTGGCTAGGCAGAGGAAAGTCTTGGCTTCCCTGCTTAGGCTGCTGCCCCCGCGACCCGACCTCGGATCAGCGGAAGAAGATGGATGGATTATATTTTATTCCTCTTTTTAAACCCATTTTTATTTTGCAGATATTCATAAAAGTGACAGCCGGTGGCGAAGCAGCAGCAACCAACGCCGCCACTGCAGGTCAATACCATCACTTACCTTTCCCCCCTCACCCCCGTGTTAGCCTCTCATGTGTGCTCATCTGTGTTCTCCCCGACATCCCTGTGACCTTTCGCCTGTAGAAGAGTGGATGTTGCAGCGGAGAAAAAATGAATGTGAAGATGAAGGTCAGACATTCAGGGCTGGAAAAAGAATGCCTTGCTCACCGTTGCTGTTTATAAATCAATTTCCCGCTTCCTCTCTGCGCCTCAATTGACTTCCAACGTGTTTTCAATCCCGCAGAGCGCTACGACGCCACACCAGCCAGCGACGTTCTCCACACGGCGTCGGACTGCAGCGACGGCAGGGGGTCCACTCAGGTCAAAGGGCCCGCGCTGATCCTCAAGCAGTTTCACGCTCTGTTGGTCAAGAGGTTCCATCACGCCTCCAGGAGCCGCAAGGACTTTGTGGCGCAGGTGCTGACCAACAAGAACCGTTCCAAATGTTTTCCAGACGCACACTGCGAATATGAAGTGGATTGGAATCCATGATCCGGTTACTTTATTTCCTCTTGCATCAAATTTGAACGAAAAGCCATTCTTATATACCCACACCGAACAAGAATGACAAATACATAAATACATTTCGGGATAACATTCGCACCATGACACAACGTAAACACAACAGAACAAATACCCAGAACCCATTGCAGCACTAACTCTTCCAGGACACTACAATAAGTGAAGTGAATTATATTTATATAGCGCCTTTTCTCTAGTGACTCAAAGCGCTTTACATAGTGAAACCCAATATCTAATTTTTACATTTAAACCAGTGTGGGTGGCACTGGGAGCAGGTGGGTAAAGAGTCTTGCCCAAGGACACAACGGCAGTGACTAGGATGGCGGAAGCGGGCATCGAACCTGCAACCCTCAAGTTGCTGGCACGGCCGCTCTACCAACCGAGCTATACCGCCCCACATATATATACAATATACCCACACCGAACAAGAATGACAAATTCATAAATACATTTCGGGATAACATCGGCACCATGACACAACATAAACACAACAGAACAAATACCCAGAACCCCTTGCAGCACTAACTCTTCCGGGACGCTACAATATACCCACACCAAACAAGAATGACAAACACATTTCGGGAGAACATCCGCACTGTAACACAACAGAACAAATACCCAGAACCCCTTGCAGCACTAACTCTTCCAGGACACTACAATATACCCACACCGAACAAGAATGACAAATTCATAAATACATTTCGGGATAACATCCGCACCATGACACAACATAACCACAACAGAACAAATACCCAGAACCCCTTGCAGAACTAACTCTTCCGGGACGCTACAATATACCCACACCAAACAAGAATGACAAACACATTTCGGAAGAACATCCGCACCGTAACACAACATAAACACAACAGAACAAATACCCAGAACCACTTGCAGCACTAACTCTTCCGGGACGCTACAATATACAATACCCCGCCCACCTCAACCTCCTCATGCTCTGTCAGGGAGAGCATGTCCCAAATTCTAAGCTGCTGTTTCGAGGCTGTTAAAAAAAAAAAATGCACTTTGTGACTTCAATAATAAATATAATGTGATAATGTTCCCCTTTAAGGGTTTTGGTCCTAAAAGATCTCAGTAAGATATTACAGCTTGTTGCTTAGATTTGATGACCTATATCGAGAAAAACATGCTTGAAACTAGAATATCAACTGTTGCGAAGCTGTGTCATCAACACTCACAAGTATAAAATTACTTTTCTAAGGTAATAATTTCTTATTTCAAGCATGTAAAACAAAAATCGTGATTTTGACACAATTGTGTCTCACATTAAAACATTTTCAATGAAACGACCTGCGGTCCCCTCCAAGGTTTCTCATTGTCATCCCATTGGGTTGAGTTTTTTTCTTGCTCCGAAGTAGGATCCGCGCCGAGGATGTCGTTGTGGCTTGTGCAGCCCTTTGAGACACTCGTGATTTAGGGCTATATAAGTAAACATTGATTGATGTATTAAAAGTGAACTTGACTGAAGCTACACGAGTGGTTCTGTCTTTCAGATTGTCCTCCCGGCCAGCTTTGTCCTCATCGCACTCATCTTCACCACCGTCGTTCCTCCATTTGGAGAGTACCCCAGTCTCACTTTGACCCCCTGGATGTACGGACCACAGGTTACCTTCTTCAGGTCAGACACACCATATGTTTGTTCCCTTAAAAAGGGGAACTGTACTTGTTTTTGGAATTTTGCCTCTTGTTTACAATCATTATGAAAGACATGGCGACGGATTAAATTATTTTTAAATGCATTCTAATATTGGCAACGTGTTTCAGACAGAATATTGACTGCAGGATTCCAATCAGTTGGTGAAATTCAGCTAAATCTGTTGGTTTTCTGACATGGACTTGTTTCTTCGGCATTGTCCACACGTTTAAGTCCATTCTAAAAGCTTAATCCTAGCATGATTTACCACGGTTTTATTGTCCCATTTACTCTCTGTAAAGCACTAGTTCCATTGGCAGCAAAACAGGCCCAGAACATAATACTACCACCACCATGCTTGATGTTAGGTATGGTGTTCCTGGGATTAAAAACCTCACCTTTTCTACTGCAAACATATTGCTGGGTATTGTGGCCAAAGAGCTCAATCTTTGTTTCATCAGAAGGTCTTATCTTTGTCCACGTGATGTCAGATGATTGCCACAATACCCAGCAATCTGTTTGGAGGAGAAAAGGTGAGGCCTTTAATCCCAGGAACACCATTCCTACCGTCAAGCATGGTGGTGGTAGTATCATGCTCTGGGCCTGTTTTGCTGCCAATGGAACTGGTGCTTTACAGAGAGTAAATTTGACAATGAAACAATGAAAAGTGAGGATTACCTCCAAATTCTTCAGGACAACCTAAAAATGTTCTCCCCGGAGGTTGGGTCTTAGGCACAGTTGGGTGTTCCAACAGGACAATGACCCCAAACACACGTCAAAAGTGGTAAAGGAATGGCAAAATCGGGCTAGAATTAAGGTTTTATTCCTGACCTTAACATGTGGACAATGCTGAAGAAACAAGTCCATGTCAAATTTAACTGAACTGCACCAATTTTGTCATGAGAAGTGGTCAAAAATACAAGCAAAAGCTTGCCAGAAGCTACCAAAAGCGCCTTATTGCAGTGAAACTAGCCAAGGGACACGTAAGCAAATATTAACAATGCTGTATGAATACTTTTGACCCAGCAGATTTGCTCACATTATCAGTAAACCCATAATAAATTCATAAAAGAACCAAACTTCATGGATGTTTTTTGTGACCAACAAGTATGTGCTCCAATCATTCTGTGGAAGTCGCTTCGAAGCGGCCTTACTGTCAGAGCCAAGCGTGCAGGTTGAACAAGGTTTTAATGATCAATTGTTCTACAAACGTTTTCTCTCCAGCAGTACGTGACTTTCCGGCCACGTCCGTATCCTCTCTCTCTCTCTGCTCCCGGCCGGTTACTGTTAAAGGGGAACATTATCACAATTTCAAAAGGGTTAAAAACAATAATTTGTGAATTATATTTATAGAAGCTCGGTTGGTAGAACGGCCGTCTCAGCAACTTGAAGGTCGCAGGTTCGATTCCCGCTTCCGCCATCCTAGTCCCTGCCGTTGTGTCCTTGAGCAAGACACTTTACCCACATGCTCCCAGTGCCACCCACACTGGTTTAAAAATGTTACTTAGATATTGGGTTTCACTATGTAAAGTGCTTTGAGTCACTAGAGAAAAGCGCTATATAAATATAATTCACAAAAACAATAAAAATCAGTTCCCAGTGGCTTGTTGTATTTTTTGAAGTTTTTTGCAAAATTTTACCGGTCTCGGAATATCTCTCAATAAAGCTTTAAAGTGCCTTATTTTCGCTATCTTCGAAACCACTATCCATTTCCCTGTGACGTCACACAGTGCTGCCAATGTAAACAAACAATGGCAAATACCGCAGCAAGATATAGCGACATTAGCTCGGATTCAAACACGGATTTCAGCGACTTAAGCGATTCAACAGATTACGCATGTATTGAAACAGATGGTTGGAGTATGAAAGTATTGAAGAAGAAACTGAAGCTATTGACGCTATTCATAGCCATAGCATGGCCGAATAGCTGCGTTAGCATCGCCGGTAAAATGTGCGGACCAAACGATTAGAACTTTCGCATCTTGTGACACTGGAGCAACTTAAATCTGTCGATTGGTAAGTGTTTGTTTCGCATTAAATGTGGGTGGGAGGAAACGTAATATAGTTGCAAATGCATCTGCAGGTTATCCATACATCTCTGTGCCATGTCTGCTTTAGCACCGCCGGTAAATAGCATGTTAGCATCGATTAGCGTAGCATGTTAGCATCGATTAGCTGACAGTCAACATCAACAAAACTCACCTTTGTGATTTCGTTGACTATATCGTTGCAAATGCATCTGCAGGTTATCCATACATCTCTGTGCCATGTCTGCCTTAGCATCGCCGGTAAAATGTGGAGACACTCTGGCACATTCAATGGGGGTCTGGCGGCAGACACTTTGGCATCTTCGGGCCAGTGGTGCAACTTGAATCCCTCCCTGTTAGTGTTGTTCCACCCTCCGACGAGGCATGATGTCTCCAAGGTTCCAAAAAATAGTCAAAAAAACGGAAAATAACAGAGCTGAGACCCGGTGTTTGTAATGTGTTGAAAATGAAAATGGCGGGTGTGTTACCTCGGCGACGTCACATTCTGACGTCATTGCTTCCAGCGCGATAAACAGAAAGGCGTTTAATTCGCCAAAATTCACCCATTTAGAGTTCGGAAATCAGTTAAAAAAATAGACGGTCTTTTTTCTGCACCATCAAGGTATATATTGATGCTTACATAGGTCTGCTGATAATGTTCCCCTTTAAAGACAACAGATGATTAAATGAACAGGTACCAGCTGTGAAATCTAATCACCTGGCAGCTGTGTCTCGCCATCAGCACTGCCACGCCCCTGTCTGACGGTGCTCTTTCCTCAGCACCATGGACAGAGGCGGTGACCTTTGCTCCCCCCACACACTTTATCACAATAAAATAAAAGCTGTAGAAATGATTGGAAACTCAAGACAGCCCTGACATTACGTTCTTTACAAGTGTATGTCAACATTTGACCACGGCTGTGCCACGCCCCTGTCTGACGGTGCTCTTTCCTCAGCACCATGGACTGAGGCGGTGACCTTTGCTTCCCCCACACACTTTATCACAATAAAATAAAAGCTGTAGAAATGATTGGAAACTCAAGACAGCCCTGACATTACGTTCTTTACAAGTGTATGTCAACATTTGACCACGGCTGTGCCACGCCCCTGTCTGACGGTGCTCTTTCCTCAGCACCATGGACTGAGGCGGTGACCTTTGCTTCCCCCACACACTTTATCACAATAAAATAAAAGCTGTAGAAATGATTGGAAACTCAAGACAGCCCTGACATTACGTTCTTTAGAAGTGTATGTCAACTTTTGACCACGGCTGTGCCACGCCCCTGTCTGACGGTGCTCTTTCCTCAGCACCATGGACAGAGGCGGTGACCTTTGCTCCCCCCACACACTTCATCACAATAAAATAAAAGCTGTAGAAATGATTGGATACTCAAGACAGCCCTGACATTACGTTCTTTACAAGTCTATGTCAACTTTTGACCACGGCTGTGCTTGTATTTTCTCTCACGCCCCGTCTCGAAGACAACTTTTTGAGAAGCACTGCATGACGAGCATGGCGAATATTCCAAAGGACCTCAACTGGTTCGTGTCTTCTCATTGCAGCAACGAACGACCGTCTGACCCGACAATGAGACACTTCGCTGAGCGCTTCCTCACAAAACCAGGTCTCGGAACCCGCTGCATGCAGGGGGAACCACTCGGGTGAGTGATATCGGTTTTAGATCAGTACTTAGTTGATTATCTTCAACAAACTGATGTACAAACTTCCTGTTGTGTTTTTTTTCGTCTCGCCCAGGTTGTCTTGCGGCATCGGTGGTGAGGACGAAGCGTCCGAATGGGAGAGCCCCGACGTGGCCGCCGTGGTCAGCAACATCCTGCAGAGCCCCGAGTGGACCCAGAGAAAGCCCTCCCCCGCCTGCCTTTGCAGCAGCAGTGAGAAACTGACCATGATGCCCATCTGCCCCGCCGGGGCCGGAGGTCTACCCCCAAGGCAGAGACGGGAAATCACCGGAGACACCATGCTGGATCTGACCGACCGCAACATCTCCGACTTCCTGGTCAAAACCTACCCGAGTCTCATCAGAACCAGGTGAACACGGCAACGCAAGAATGATGTGGGGATGAGAAAATAGAAAATATATCACAGCAAGTTTTGTAACCGCCAGAAGAGGGACAGGACGTTAACTTTGTTTAGTTTAGTCTTAATTTGAAGGAACAATGCACAGAAGCATTAAGCTCAAAGACCGATATGTTCTGTACCAGATTATAGTTAAATAGCTAATTTCCCTGGCTACCTAAATAAAAGGGATACTAAAATCATGCAATAAAATCATACTAAAGCATGTAATCAAATTAAGAATAGACATAAAATGACCTTTCATGGACACATACTTAAAATACAATACGACACCTCTCCTTTACATCATAACACATACAATACATGCTCTTGTTCACATCTTTCATCATTTGTAAAAACAACCATGATTTTAACAGCCACACCTCATAATTTACAACAAAAATGCTCTCACGGATAAATATAATACACTTTAAAGGCCTACTGAAATGAAATTTTCTTATTTAAACGGGGATAGCAGGTCCATTCAATGTGTCAAACTTAATCATTTCGCGATATTGCCATATTTTTGCTGAAAGGATTTAGTAGAGAACATCGATGATAAAATTCGCAACTTTTGGTCACTAATAAAAAAAGCCTTGCCTGTACCGGAAGTAGCAGACGATGTGCGCGTGACGTCACGGGTTGTGGAGCTCCTCACATCTGAACATTGTTTATAATCATGGCCACCAGCAGCAAGAGCTATTCGCACAGAGAAAACCACGATTTCCCCATTAATTTGATGAAAGATTTGTGGATAAGGAATGTAATTAGACACATTTACTAGGATCATTCTGGAAGATCTCTAATCTGCTTATTGTTTTAATAGTGTTTTAGTGAGATTGTAAAGTCATACGTGAAAGTCGGATGGCTGCGGTGAACGCCAGTGTCTCTGAGAGAAGCCGGGGAGCCAAGTTCACAGCTGCCTTTTTGAGCTGCAGGATTAGGTCGCATAATCCACTGAAGTCTCCGGTAAGAGCCGACGTAATACCACAATTTTCCCATCCAAAAACTTGCTGGTTGACGTAGAGAAACATGTTCGCTTGACGGCTCTGTGTTAAAGCTTCACAACAAACAAACACCGGCTGGGTTTCAGTGCTAAAGGCAGCTGCAATCCACCGCTTTCCACCAACAGCATTCTTCTTTGACGTCTCCATTATTAATTGAACAAATTGCAAAAGATTCAGCAACACAGATGTCCAGAATACTGTGTAACTCTGCGATTAAAATAGACGACTTTTAGCCGTAAGTGGTGCTGGGCTAAAATGTCCGCTACAACCAATAACGTCACAAACACGCGTCATCATTGCGCGACGTTTTCAACAAGAAACTCCGCGAGAAATTAAAATTTGTAATTAAGTAAACTAAAAAGGCCGTATTGGCATGTGTTGCAATGTTAATATTTCATCATTGATATATAAACTATCAGACTGCGTGGTCGCTAGTCGTGGCTTTCCTCACATCTGAACATTGTTTATAATCATAGCCTCCAGCAGCAAGAGCTATTCGCACAGAGAAAACCCCGATTTCCCCATTAATTTGAGCGAGGATGAAAGATTCGAGGATAAGGAATGTAATTAGACACATTTACTAGGATCATTCTGGAAGATCTTTAATCTGCTTATTGTTTTAATAGTGTTTTAGTGAGATTGTAAAGTCATACGTGAAAGTCGGATGGCTGCGGTGAACGCCAGTGTCTCTGAGAGAAGCCGGGGAGCCAAGATCACAGCTGCCTTTTTGAGCTGCAGGATGAGGTCGCATAATCCACTGAAGTCTCCGGTAAGAGCCGACTTAATACCACAATTTTCCCATCCAAAAACTTGCTGGTTCACATAGAGAAACATGTTCGCTTGACGGCTCTGTGTTAAAGCTTCACAACAAACAAACACCGGCTGTGTTTCGGTGCTAAAGGCAGCTGTAATCCACCGCTTTCCACCAACAGCATTCTTCTTTGACGTCTCCATTATTAATTGAACAAATTGCAAAAGATTCAGCAACACGGATGTCCAAAATACTATGTAATCATGCGATGAAAAGAGACGACGTTTAGCCGTGTGTGGTGCTGGGCTTAAATGTCGGCTACAACCAATAACGTCACAAACACGCGTCATCATTGCGCGACGTTTTCAACAAGAAACTCCGCGGGAAATTTAAAATTGTAATTTAGTAAACTAAAGCGGCCGTATTGGCATGTGTTGCAATGTTAATATTTCATCATTGATATATAAACTATCAGACTGCGTGGTCGCTAGTAGTGGCTTTCCTCACATCTGAACATTGTTTATAATCATGGCCACCAGCACCAAGAGCTATTCGCACAGAGAAAACCACGATTTCCCCATTAATTTGAGCGAGGATGAAAGATTCGTGGATAAGGAATTAGACACATTTACTAGTATCATTCTGGAAGATCTCTAATCAGGGCTTTTATTGTGAAGATAGGAAATGTGCAGTCGGCCTTTAGAGTTTTGACGGAAGGGACGGCGTGAAAGTCTGTTGAAATAAAAAGTGTTTCCCGCCTTCCTCTCTGTAATTTTTTCATAATAATGAACTGGCAGCAGCCAGCGTCATCTCACAAGACCCTCGGGTGCCGTGAATGTCAATCAAATAAGCTACGGAATTTGCCGCCAATGTTTTTCTTGTAAAGTGTATGGAAGCTGGATGAATTAGATGCCAAAAACCAACCACTTTCATGTGGTATTGTACAGAAAGGACAACTTTTTTTTCTCCTCCATTTGAAAATGTGGGCGTTATCATCATTACTGTCTGATTCCAATCAATGCAAGTCATCAGAATCAGGTGATACACCAACTTATATTCTTGTCTTCGTGAAAGAAAGACATCTATATGTGTTACACATGCTTGTATTATCATTAAACACATTTAACTTGTTTACAAAAATGTCTCTTGCATGAATAAATAAATATAAATGATATATATAAATGAGGTAGATCCCCTCGAGTTGGTCGATTGAAAAGTAGCTCGCCTGCAGAAAAAGTGTGGGCACCCCTGCTTTACACTAACTATCCGGTCCGTTTTTTCCTGCAGTTTGAAGAGCAAATATTGGGTCAACGAGCAAAGGTAACTCTCTCCTCCGCACAACAACAAGAACAACAAGGTCAGCCATGCGTCCCTCCTCTTCCTGACATCACTCTCCTCAGATACGGCGGCCTGTCTGTCGGAGGGCAGCTCCCCATCCCGGACGTGGACCCCAGGGACATCGAAAACGTTTTCCGTCAACTCGGACAAATGCTCAACATCACGGCGGTAAGCGAGCGTTCTGGCGGATCTCGCCGTTTGACGTCCTCCATGTCATGAACTTTGTCCTTTTTTTTGGCAGGGTCTGTATTCCCGAGCGGCGCTGAGGGAGCTCGGGCCTTTCTTACGATACATGGAGAGCGAATATAACGTGAAGGTAGGCATTTGTCGTCATGGTTACTCCATGACAGCAACCACAGTGTTTTTTTCATATTAATAATAACAATAATAATAATGGATTCGATTTTATACAGCACTTTTCTATTATTAAATACTCTAAGCGCTCACTGAGAAGTGAGAACCCATCATTCATTCACACCTAGTGATGGTAAGCTACATTTGCAGCCCTGGGGTAGACTGACAGTATATGACGATATTAGACCGAGTGGCATTTATTTACTCAACTGCAGAAAGTAACAGGAATTGGTTAGGGTGAGGCATTTAATGTAAGGGAGGCCTTTTTTTTTTGGTCTAATTTGATCTTCTATAATAAACCATATTACATAATAAAAGGAAATATACACAGAAACAAAAATATCAAATATGTTCCCCCTAATTACTAATAGTGATCATAAATTCAAATAATGGTAATGATAAAAAGTACAAATTATTTAATAATGTGAAATATATTTAATTAATATTAATTATTATATTCTAATTAATTATATTGAAAAATTATGTATGTAGATTTTATGGTTTAAAAAAAACCTGGCAGCATCGTGACCAGAATTTTACTATTGTATTTTCTTTTCACCGAATTACTGTCAAGTAAAATTCTGTTGACAGAGCAGTCAGTTTCTTTTTTTACTGTAAAATCTACCTACACTGTTTTTATTGTGGTATTATAATAAGTAATTGATTATGTGAAATATATTTAATTAATATTAATGTTACACGCTGTAAAAAATTATATTAGAATTACTGTCAATTAAAAAACGGTACCACTATTCATCTTAATGTAAGATTCTGTCGACTGAGCAGCCTTTTTTTTACTGTAAATCTACCTTCACTGTTTTTATTGTGGTGTTATAATTAGTATGATACATTAAATAACATTTATTGATTATGTGAAATATATTTAATTAATATTAATAATGTTATACACTGTAAACAATTATGTCTGTAGATTTTATAGTAAAAAAAAACAAAAAACTGGCAGCATAGTGACCAGAATTTTACCATAGAATTTTGTTTACGCCGAATTACTGTCAATTAAAAAATGGTTCCACAATTAATATTGAAGTGAAATTGTGTCGACTGAGCAGCCAGTTTTTTTTTTTTACTGTAAAATCTACTTACACTGTTTTTATTGTGGTATTATAATTAGTATGATACATTAAATATCATTAATTATGTGAAATATATTTAATTAATATTAATAATAATGTTATACACTGTAAAAAATTATGTCCGTAGATTTTATGGTTAAAAAAAAACAAAAAACTGGCAGCATAGTGACCACAATTTTACCATAGAATTTTGTTTACGTCGAATTACTGTCAATTAAAAAACGGTTCCACAATTAATATTGAGGTGAAATTGTGTCGACTGAACAGCCAGTTGGTTTTTTTTACTGTAAAATCTACTTACACTGTTTTTATTGTGGTATTATAATTAGTATGATACATTAAATATCATTAATTATGTGAAATATATTTAATTGATATTAATAATAATGTTATACACTGTAAAAAATTATGTCCGTAGATTTTATGGTTAAAAAACAAACAAAAAACTGGCAGCATAGTGACCACAATTTTACCATAGAATTTTGTTTACGCCGAATTACTGTCAATTAAAAAACAATTCCACAATTAATATTGAGGTGAAATTCTGTCGACTGAGCAGCCAGTTTTTTTTACTGTAAAATCTACTTACAATGTTTTTAATGTGGTATTATAATTAGTATGATACATTAAATAACATTATTGATCATGTGAAATATATTTAATTAATATTAATAATAATGTTATACACTGTAAAAAATTATGTCTGTAGATTTTATGGTAAAAAAACAAAAACTAGCAGCATAGTGACCAGAATTTTACCATAGAATTTTGTTTACGCCGAATTACTGTCAATTAAAAAACGGTTCACAATTAATATTGAAGTGAAATTGTGTCGACTGAGCAATGTTCTTATTGTGGTATTATAATTAGTATGATACATTAATTAAAAAATATTGCAATTTGCATTAAAATATTGCAATTTGCATTAAATAATACAAATAAAAATACAAAATAATACTTATGAAATAGTTGTATACATATATATATATATATATATATCTATATATATATATATATATATATATATATATATATATATATATATATATAATGATTTAGGCCAGGGGTAGGGAACCTATGGCTCTAGAGCCAGATGTGGCTCTTTTGATGACTGCATCTGGCTCTCAGATAAATCTTAGCTGACATTGCTTAACGTGATAATTATGAATAATTTCGCTGGTAGTCACGGTGCTAAAAATAACGTGCAAAATACAAAACATTCTCATGCATTTAAATCCATCCATCCGTTTTCTACCGCACCTGTTCAAGAAGTCGCATTAATGGTAAGAAGTATTTTATGTCGCGATGGGTGGGGGGGTTTGCAGCTTGTTGCGGGGTCGTTCTCCCAGGAAGGCAGACGGACCACTCGGGACATGGCATTTAGGTAAAAACATGATTTAATTTAAACTAAAAAAAGATACAAACAAAAATCGCTCACAGCGGAGGCACAACTTGGGCTAAGGAACAAAGCTAACGCATACACAGACTAAGAACATAAATCAAACAAAACTTACTTGGCATGGCATGAAGCACGAAACTATGGCAAGGCATGAAATAAGTCAGCACAGGGCGACTGACTGGCAAAGACGAGCTTAAATACTGACTTTGCTTAGTGCTGGAGAAGGAGGTGATCAGGCATTTTGTCCACCAGAGACAGGTGGACAAAATGAGTAACCAAGGAAACCAGACAAGGGAGTGGAAAAAAAACCAGGAACTTAAAGAGTCCAAAGGACAAACAGCACATGGCCAAACAAAAACATGATCAACAGACATGACATTTGATTTATTATTGGTTAACTTCAGAATAACAATGTTATTAAAAAGAATAAGAGACTTATTATACTCTAAATATGTTGGTCTTACTTAAAAATGCACACATTTAGTTGTATTCAGTGTTAAAAAACATGATATGGCTCTCAAGGAAATACATTTTGAAATATTTGGCTTTCATGGCTCTCTCAGCCAAAAAGGTTCCCGACCGCTGATTTAGACAGTGCTTTAAATGTGGTCTGTGCCCCCCTCTAGTGGTAGGATAGGGCAACTACTGCGTAACAAGAGGTACTAACGTGGCGAAAGTTGAGCTGGCGAATTATATCGTCAAGCAGAAACATAGTCGCAAACAAACTCTCGGTTAAGGCTAAATCTAACACATTATAGGCATTTCAGCATTAATAACCGTGCTATATTCAACGTATACTTACATTTCAGTCAGGAACGCACACCATGCTGTTTACACAATAGCAGCAACGCTACAAACAGGAAATGACGTCTCAGGCTTGATCGCCAAATTAAGAGCACAGGAAATCTAACATCTCCAGAATAAGATGAGACTAAAACACTTTCTGACAATACCACTATTATTTTTTTACAGAGTCACCAGTTTTTCACAGGGGGGACAACATTAGACAATTATTTGCGGCACATGGTTTTTAAAAAAAATCTTTTTATTGGAGTAAATAACCTCATAAGTGGGCGGTCGGCCCCTTCTCAGGTGTGGTACAACAACAAAGGCTGGCACGCTATGGTGTCCTTCATCAACGTGGCCAACAACGCCATCCTGCGGGCCTTCCTGCCTCCCGGCTCCAAGCCCGTGGAGTTCGGCATCACCGCCATCAACCACCCGCTGAACCTCACCAAGGAGCAGCTCTCCGAGGTCACCGTGTAAGTAGCTCGCAGACTCTCACTTGCACCTTAAAGGCCTACTGAAATGAGATGTTCTTATTTAAACGGGGATAGCAGGTCCATTCTATGTGTCATACTTGATCATTTCGCCATATTGCCATATTTTCGCTGAAAGGATTTAGTAGAGAACATCGACGATAAAGTTTGCAACTTTTGGTCGCTAATAAATAAGCCTTGCCTGTACCGGAAGTAGCAGACGATGTGCGCGTGACGTCACGGGTTGCGGAGCTCCTCACATCTGAACATTGTTTACGATCATGGCCACCAGCAGCAAGAGCGATTCGGACCGAGAAAGCCAGTGTTTCTTTGTTTGTTGCGAAGCTTTAACATGGACAAGAGCAGTCAAGCGAACATATTTCTTTACCACATGTCAACCGGCAGGTTTCGGTGAGAAAATTGTGGTAATAAGTCGGCTCTTACCGGAGACATGAGCGGAGCTTGCGTCCTCCTGCAGCTGTCAAAGAGACTTTCTTGGCTCCTCCGTGGCTTCTATCAGAGACACTGGCGGTCACCACACGCCCCTCCGACTTTCAGGTATGATAAATGATGAATGGGTTGTACTTGTATAGCGCTTTTCTACCTTCAAGGTACTCAAAGCGCTTTGACACTACTTCCGGGCGGCATAGCTCGGTTGGTAGAGCGGCCGTGCCGGCAACTTGAGGGTTGCAGGTTCGATTCCCGCTTCCGTCATCCTAGTCACTGCCGTTGTGTCATTGAGCAAGACACTTTACCCACCTGCTCCCAGTGCCACCCACACTGGTTTAAATGTAACTTAGATATTGGGTTTCACTATGTAAAGCGCTTTGAGTCACTAGAGAAAAGCGCTGTATAAATATAATTCACTTCACTTTACATTTACCCAGTCACACACTGATGGAGGGAGCTGCCATGCAAGGCGCTAACCAGCACCCATCAGGAGCAAGGGCGAAGTGTCTTGTTTAGGACGCAACGGACGTGACGAGGTTGGTACTAGGTGGGATTGAACCATGGACCCTCGGGTTGCGCACGGCCACTCTTCCACTGCGCCACGCCGTCCCTTAACATTGTTTATAATCATGGCCACCAGCAGCAAGAGCGATTCGGACCGAGAACGCGACGATTCCTCCATTAATTTGAGCGAGGATGAAATATTTGTGGATGAGGAAAGTTAGAGTGAAGCACTAGGAAGGAAAAAAAAAAAGGCGACGTCAGTGGGAGCGATTCAGATGTTATTAGACACTTTTACTGGGATAATTCTGGAAAATCCCTTATCTGCTTATTGTGTTAGTAGTGTTTTAGTGAGATTATAAAGTCATACCTTCACTTAGTACCAACCTCGTCACGTCCGTTGCGTCCTAAACAAGACACTTCACCCTTGCTCCTGATGCGTGCTGGTTAGCGCCTTGCATGGCAGCTCCCTCCATCAGTGTGTGAATGGGTAAATGTGGAAGTAGTGTCAAAGCGCTTTGAGTACCTTGATAGTAATAATAATAATGATTTGTGCAGTCCTTTGAGACATTTGTGATTTGGGGCTATATAAATAAACATTGATTAATTGATTGATAGTAGAAAAGTGCTATACAAGTACAACCCATTTATCATTGATCATACCTGAAAGTCGGAGGGGGGTGTGGTGACCGCCAGTGTCTCTGATAGAAGCCAAGGAGGAGCCAAGAAAGTCGCAGCTGCCTCTTTGACAGCTGCAGGAGGACGCAAGCTCCGCTCATTTCTCCGGTAAGAGCCGACTTATTACCACAATTTTCTGCATGGCAGCGCCCTCCATCAGTGTGTGAATGGGTAAATGTGGAAGTAGTGTCAAAGCTCTTTGAGTACCTTGAAGGTAGAAAAGCACTATACAAGTACAACCCATTTATCATTTATCATACCTGAAAGTCGGAGGGGGGTGTGGTGACCGCCAGTGTCTCTGATAGAAGCCATGGAGGAGCCAAGAAAGTCGCAGCTGCCTCTTTGACAGCTGCAGGAGGACGCTAGCTCCGCTCATGTCTCTGGCAAGAGCCGACTTATTATCACAATTTTCTCACTGAAACCTGCCGGTTGACATGTGGTAGAGAAACATGTTCGCTTGACCGCTCCGTTCCATATTTAAGCTTCACAACAAACAAAGAAACACCGGCTGTGTTTTGGTTGCTAAAGGCAGCTGCAATCCACCAACAGCGTTCTTCTTTGACGTCTCCATTATTAATTGAACAAATTACAAAAGATTCAGCAACACAGATGTCCAGAATACTGTGTAATTATGCGATTAAAGCAGACGACTTTTAGCCAAGAAAGTCGCAGCTGCCTCTTTGACAGCTGCAGGAGGACGTTAGCTCCGCTCATGTCTCCGGTAAGAGCCGACTTATTACCACAATTTTCTCACCGAAACCTGCCGGTGTACATTTGGTAGAGAAACATGTTCGCTTGAACGCTCCGTCCCATATTAAAGCTTCACAACAAACAAAGAAACACCGGCTGTGTTTGTGTTACTAAAGGCGGCCGCAATACATTGCTTCCCACCTGCAGCTTTCTTCTTTGACGTCTCCATTATTAATTGAACAAATTGCAAAAGGTTCAGCAACACAGATGTCCAGAATACTGTGTAATTATGCGATTAAAGCAGACTACTTTTAGCCCTGAGTGGTGCTGGGAGAAAATGTCCACTCCAACATAAGCGTCATCATTCCGCGACGTTTTCAACAGGATACCTCGCGGGAAATTTAAAATTGCAATTTATTAAACTAAAGCGGCCGTATTGGCATGTGTGGCAATGTTAATATTTCATCATTGATATATAAACTATCAGACTGCGTGGTCGCTAGTAGTGGCTTTCAGTAGGACTTTAAACCTTAGTTAAGATGACAACGCTGACTTCTGATGGTCCGTGCCAGGCTGACCACGTCGGTGAACGCGGTGGTGGCCATCTGCGTCATATTCGCCATGTCCTTCGTCCCCGCCAGCTTCGTCCTCTACCTCATCCAGGAGCGTGTGACCAAAGCCAAACACCTGCAGTTTGTCAGCGGGGTTAGTCCGCTCGTTTACTGGCTGGCTAACTTCTTCTGGGACATGGTGAGGACATATTGTGTCTGTTATTGTTTACAAACCCTGTTTCCATATGAGTGGGGAAATTGCGTTCGATGTAAATATAAACAGAATACAATGATTTGCAAATCCTTTTCAACCCATATTCAGTTGAATATGCTACAAAGACAAGATATTTGATGTTCAAACTGATAAACAGAGTTGAGGAATGCTCATCAAACACTTATTTGGAACATCCCACAGGTGTGCAGGCTAATTGGGAACAGGTGGGTGCCATGACTGGGTATAAAAACAGCTTCCCCAAAAAATGCTCAGTCTTTCACAAGAAAGGATGGGGCGAGGTACACCCCTTTGTCCACAACTGCGTGAGCAAATAGTCAAACAGTTTAAGAACAACCTTTCTCAAAGTGCAATTGCAAGAAATTTAGGGATTTCAACATCTACGCTCCATAATATCATCAAAAGGTTCAGAGAATCTGGAGAAATCACTCCACGTAAGCGGCATGGCCGGAAACCAACATTGAATGACCGTGACTTTCGATCCCTAAGACGGCACTGGATCAAAAACCAACATCAATCTGTATAGGATATCACCACATGGGCTCAGGAACACTTCAGAAAACCACTGTCACTAAATACAGTTCATTGCTACATCTGTAAGTGCAAGTTAAAGCTCTACTATGCAAAGCGAAAGCCATTTATCAACAACATCCAGAAACGCCGCCGGCTTCTCTGGACCCGAGATCATCTAAGATGGACTGATGCAAAGTAGAAAAGTGTTCCGTGGTCCGACGAGTTCACATTTCAAATTGTTTTTGGGGAAATATTCGACATCGTGTCATCCGAACCAAAGGGGAAGCGAACCATCCAGACTGTTATCGACACAAAGTTGAAAAGCCAGCATCAGTGATGGTATGGGGGTGCATTAGTACCCAAGGCATGGGTAACTTACACATCTGTGAAGGCACCATTAATACTGAAAGGTACATACAGGTTTTGGAACAACATCTAAGCGCCGTCTTTTTCATGGACGCCCCTGCTTATTTCAGCAAGACAATGCCAAGCCACATTCAGCACGTGTTACAACAGCGTGGCTTTGTAAAAAAAGAGTGCGAGTACTTTCCTGGCCCGCCTGCAGTCCAGACCTGTCTCCCATGGAAAATGTGTGGCGCATTATGAAGCGTAAAATACGACAGCGGAGACCCCGGACTGTTGAAGGACTGAAGCTCTACATAAAACAAGAATGGGAAAGAATTCCACTTTCAAAGCTTCAACAATTAGTTTCCTCAGTTCCCAAACGTTTATTGAGTGTTGTTAAAAGAAAAGGTGATGTAACACAGTGGTGAACATGCCCTTTCCCAACTACTTTGGCACGTGTTGCAGCCATGAAATTCTTAATTAATGATTATTTGCAAAAAAAAACAAAGTTTATCAGTTCGAACATCAAATATGTTGTCTTTGTAGCATATTCAACTGAATATGGGTTGAAAAGGATTTGCAAATAATTGTATTCTGTTTATATTTACATCTAACACAATTTCCCAACTCATATGGAAACGGGGTGTGTATAATTATGGATGGAGATTGCTGATTGTCTCCATGTGTTCATGCTCCATCTGTAGGTCAACTACTCTATCAGTGCCGCCCTGGTGGTCGGCATCTTCATGGCGTTTGACAAAAAGTGTTACACGTCCTCGTCCAATCTGCCCGCCCTCATAGCGCTGCTTCTGCTCTACGGGTAAGACTGCACTTTTTTTTTCTTTTACATGATAATGCAAAGCGAATGGTCGCTGGAGCCTATTTTAGCTGCATTCGGGTGGAAGGCGGCGTACACCCTGGACAAGTCGCCATCTCATCGCAGGGGCACCACCAGCAGAAATCCTTAAAAAACAAAACTCAGTTGACAGTAAAAAAAAGTCATGGTCGCAACTGTTGGATTTGACTTTACTAAAAGGGAATAAGCGGTAGAAAATGGATGGATGGATGGATACCTTGATGTTGCAGAAAAAAGACCATATATTTTTTAACCGATTTCCGAACTCTAAATGGGTGAACTTTGGCAAAATAAACGCCTTTCTATTATTTGCTCTCGGAGCCGTCACTTAGGTAGTCAATCTGCCATTTTCGCAAACACGTTATACACACCGAGTCAAATCAGCTCTGCTATTTTCCATTTTTTCGACTGTTTTCTGTACCTTGGAGACATCATGGCTTGTCGGTGTGTTGTCGGAGGGTGTAACAACACCATCAGGGACGGATTCAAGTTGATTTACGTAGAATTTGCATTGATTAGCACGGCATGCTAATCGATGCTAACATGCTATTTACTGGCGATGCTAAGGCAGACATGGCAAAGAGATGTATGGATAACCTGCAGATATATTTCCAACGATAAAGACAACGAAATCACAAAGGTGAGTTTTGTTGATGTTATTGACTTATGTGCTAATCAGACATATTTGGTCACGGCATGACTGCCAGCTAATCGATGCTAACATGCTATTTAGGCTAGCTGTATGTACATTTGAAACTATATTTACATCCAGCGTTTCCCTCCACCCACATTTAATGCCAAACAAACACGTACCAATCGACGGATTCAAGTTGCTCCAGTGTCACAATATGCGTAAGTCCCGATCGTTTGGTCCGCACATTTTACCGGCGATGCTAAGGCAGACATGGCACAGAAATGTATGGATAACCTGCAGATGCATTTCCAACGATAAAGACAACGAAATCACAAAGGTGAGTTTTGTTGATGTTATTGACTTATGTGCTAATCAGACATATTTGGTCGCGGCATGACTGCCAGCTAATCGATGCTAACATGCCATTTAGGCTAGCTGTATGTACATTTGAAACTATATTTACATCCAGCGTTTCCCTCCACCCACATTTAATGTGAAACAAACACTTACCAATCGACGGATTTAAGTTGCTCCAGTGTCACAAGATGCGAAAGTCCCGATCGTTTGGTCCGCACATTTTACCGGCGATGCTAAGGCAGTAATGGCACAGAGATGTATGGATATCCTGCAGATGCATTTGCAACGATAAAGTCAACAAAATCACAAAGGTGAGTTTTGTTGATGTTATTGACTTATGTGCTAATCAGACATATTTGGTCACGGCATGACTGCCAGCTAATCAATGCTAACATGCCATTTAGGCTAGCTGTATGTACATTTAAAACTATATTTACATCCAGCGTTTCCCTCCACCCTCATTTAATGCCAAACAAACACTTACCAATCGACGGATTCAAGTTGCTCCAGTGTCACAATATGCGAAAGTCCCGATCGTTTGGTCCGCACATTTTACCGGCGATGCTAAGGAAGACATGGCCGAATAGCGTCAGTAGCTATTTCTTCTTCAATTTCGTTTTCGCTTTCTGCTTCCACACTCCGACCATTTGTTTCAATACATGCGTAATCTGTTGAATCGCTGAAATCTGAGTCTGAATCCGAGCTAATTTCGCTATATCTTGCTGTGCTACCCGCCTGGATAGCACGTATATCACTGGATGACGTCACAGGAAAATGGACGGTGGCTTCACAGATAGCGAAAATCGGGCACTTTGAAGCCTTTTTTCGGGATATTGCGCGATCGGTAAAATTTTGAAAAAAACTGGGAACTGATTTTTATTGGTTTAACCCTTCTGAAATTGGGATGATGTTCCCCTTTAACATCAATATTTATGGAACATGTCCGCACAAAATCTAGCTGTCAACACTGAATATTGTATTGTTGCATTTTTTTTTCACAGTTTAGGAACTTACATTTATGTTTTGTTGAAGCATAATTCAATAAATATATTTATAAAGAATTTTTGAATTGTTGCTAATTTTAGAATATTTAAAAAAATTCTCACGTACCCCTTGGCATACCTTCAAGTACCCCCAGGGGTACGCGTACCCCCATTTGAGAACCACAAGGTATTACAGTACCAGTTGAGTACACTTGAGTGGAAAAATAAGTTGCCACTTTATTGAAAGTATTGTAGCTCCCCGGAGGAGTTGGTGCTACAGGGAATTCTGGGGCATTTCTTCTGTTGTGTTGCATATTTATGTGGGCGGTTGGTAGAGTGGCCGTGCCAGCAACTTGAGGGTTGCAGGTTCGATTCCCGCTTGTGCCATCCTAGTCACTGCCGTTGTGTCCTTGGGCAAGACACTTGACCCACCTGCTCCCAGTGCCACCCACACCGGTTTAAATGTAACTTAGATATTGGGTGTCACTATGTAAAGCGCTTGGAGTCACTTGAGAAAAGCGCTATATAAGTATAATTCACTTCACTTCACTACCCCTCAATTTCAAATATTCTCCCGAAATGTGTATGTCATTGTTGTTTAGTGTGGTGTCACTAAATGGCACATATTAATGACAGTGTTTGCGGCCACTCTAAGTGTGACATGCATGGCTAAGTATGCCCTTCATTCACTTGTGTGTGGGTATGATATTATTGGCAGTCTAATATTATCGGGGGCTTCACGGTGGCAGAGGGGTTAGTGCGTCTGCCTCACAATACGAAGTTCCTGCAGTCCTGGGTTCAAATCCAGGCTCGGGATCTTTCTGTGTGGAGTTTGCATGTTCTCCCCGTGAATGCGTGGGTTCCCTCCGGGTACTCCGGCTTCCTCCCACTTCCAAAGACATGCACCTGCGGATCGGTTGATTGGCAACACTAAAATTGGCCCTAGTGTGTGAATGTGAGTGTGAATGTTGTCTGTCTATCTGTGTTGGCCCTGCGATGAGGTGGCGACTTGTCCAGAGTGTACCCCGCCTTCCGCCCGATTGTAGCTGAGATAGGCGCCAGCGCCCCCCGCGACCCCGAAAGGGAATACGCGGTAGAAAATGGATGGATGGGATGGCACTTCACTTCAAATATTCTCCCGAAATGTGTTTGTCATTGTTGTTTAGTGTGGTTTCACTAAATGGCAAATGTTTGCGGCCACCTAAGTGTGACATGCATGGCTAAGTATGCCCTTCATTCACTTGTGTGTGGGTATGGCAGTCTAATATTATCGGACATCTGTAGTTTGTATGTTCTCTATATCCAACATTATTGTGAATTATATTTATATAGCGCTTTTCTCTAGTGACTCCAAGCGCTTTACATAGTGAAACCCAATATCTAAGTTACATTTAAACCAGTGTGGGTGGCACTGGGAGCAGGTGGGTCAAGTGTCTTGCCCAAGGACACAACGGCAGTGACTAGGATGGCACAAGCGGGAATCGAACCTGCAACCCTCAAGTTGCTGGCACGGCCGCTCTAGCAACATTATGTAATATTTTTAATTGATATTTTTTTGTAACACATTTAGCCATTTCTATGATTATCATCACACTTTTCCACTTTGCAATCAGTTGGTTGTGACGCCCAAAAGAAGGATCACCTGTGGGGATTTGCTGACGTGGCACTTTGCTCCCGGCAGGTGGTCGGTGACGCCCATGATGTACCCCATGTCGTACCTGTTCAACGTCCCGAGCACGGCCTACGTCACGCTCTCCTGCATCAACCTGTTTGTCGGCATCAACAGCAGCGCCCTCACCTTCATCCTGGAGCTCTTTGACAACAACCGAGTAAGCGCCGGACTAAATGTGGTTTTACGACAAGGGTGTCCAAAGTGCGGCCCGCCACACATGCTGCAAAAATTGCAAAATTGATAGTATTGCAAAAATAAAAAATCAAATGAGGTGAAATCTAATGAGGGAAAAAATGGCAATGTTGACACAAAACTGCCAATTTTTTTTTCCTTTTGTCTTAATTTTCTATTTTTTTCCATTGCTCAAAAAAAAAGGACAAAAAAAATCTATGTTATAATGAATTATTACTTAAAAATGATCACTTTAAAATTTTTTATGTGAAAAAAAATATTGCATATGTTGTGGGGTTCCCATATAAAAACATCAAAGTTTTGACCAAAGAGCATAAAACAAACAAAATAATAGTTCAAACTTAAAATCGACAGATGTATCGGAATCTTGAAATTTAAGTGTTAAAAGTTAAAAAAACCAACTAATAAAAATGCATCACTTTATGAGTGGGGAAGCTTTCGGATCTCAAATATATTTAGTAGGATTTTATTGAACTTTTCACTGTAATTACTCAAAAATATTAAATAATTAAAATCAATGGTGTCCTGCATTATTGATCTTTGAGGGCTTTAATTGTTAAATAAAGGAACTCTCCTGAAGGAATCAATAACTATCTATCTATCTATCTATCTATCTATCTATCTATCTATCTATCTATCTATCTATCTATCCATCCATCCATCCATCCATCCATCCATCCATCCATCCATCCATCCATCCATCCATCCATCCATCCATCCATCCATCCATCCATCCATCCATCCATCCATCCATCCATCCATCCATCCATCCATCCATCCATCCATCCATCCATCCATCCATCCATCCATCCATCCATCCATCCACCTACCTATCTCCATCTAAATACTGCATATTTCAGTTTTACTATAAAAAAACAAAGTTGTCTTTGACAGAAAAGGCATAAAACCTTATTTGTTTTACTTTATATCAACCTCAAGTTGATATAGAGATTTACTGTAAGCATTATATAAAACTAAAAAAATAATAATTTGACTTATTTTTAACATTTTAGTGACTGAGACCCTCTATGCTCCCCAAGAGCCCTAAGGATTAAAAAAAAAAAAAAAATCCATATATTTTGTTATGGTTTGAAAATGTAAAATATCAAAATGGCCCCCGCTTGCTTCAATTTTGTGGAAAAAGTTTGGACACCCCTGCTTTACGATGATGACGTGCACTGGCAGGTGTTATGTGCCTTGTTGGCCACAAGAGGGCAGAATAGTACAGAGTAGTGAAACTCAAAATGTTGTGTGTGTGTGTGTGTGTGTGTGTGTGTGTGTGGTCTCCAGTCCCTGCTGATGTTCAACGAGTGGCTGAAGAAAGGTCTGCTCCTCTTCCCTCACTTCTGCCTGGGCCGAGGCCTCATCGACATGGCGATGAACCAGGCAGTCGCCGACGTCTACGCCCGTTTCGGTAACCACGACACACACGCCCCCGGCGAAGGGGGCAAACAGCGTCGGCGTTGACGCAGGTCTACGTGTGTTTTTCAGGCGAGGAACACGTGAACGACCCCTTCCGCTGGGACTTTGTGGGCAAGAACGTTTCCTTCATGGCAGCAGAAGGTTTGCTCTACTTCCTTCTCAACATTCTCATCCAGTACCGCTTCTTCCTGGACCGCTGGTAAGGAACTCGTCAAGTAGCGAAGCTTGTTTATGTCCTGCACTTTTTTTGTCCTTCATGAAGAAAAGGCGCAAAATCGAAAATCCACTTTCTTACTAGTAGTGGGTAAATAAGGCCTCAGTGAGTGTATGGCTCACTCACTACCTGTATCCACGCCACACTAAGACTGTGTTGGCGTTTCTCCTGGTTCATCTGCATTAAAATCAGGAATTGGACCTGCAAAATCAAATTGTTTGTTTAACAGGGATCCATATTAGCTGTTACAGTAGTCCAGGGGTAGGGAACCTATGGCTCTAGAGCCAGATGTGGCTCTCAGATCAATCTGAGCTGACATTGCGTAACACGATAAGTAATGAATAATTCCATTTGTAATCACAGTGTTAAAAATAACGCTGAAAATATAAAAAAAAATTCTCATGTATTTTGAATCCATCCATCCGTTTCTACCGCACCTGTTCAAGAAGTTGCGTTAATGGTAAGTGGGGCTTGCCTTCCTGGGGGTTCTTCAGACCACAAGAGAGCGTGTTTCAGGGTTACAATATTGTTTGATTTTTCAATAAGTCTCTCAGTTGCTTCCTAGCAATTGTCTTTTCCTTTTTCGTTCTCGCTCGCGCTCTGGCTCCAGCCCCAACCCCCGTCTCTCCTCCTGGCTGCTGCTTATAACAGAGCGACAGGTGATTAGATAACAAGGCAAAGGTGGGACATCTACGCACCTGTCGCTGATTTCAAAGCCGGTCCTGGCACGTCCCAGTTCGCTGCAGGCCCGCAGGCCACGCCCCCTCCACAGTTAGCTTCAGAATAACAATGTTATTACAAAGAATAAGACACTTATTATACTCTAGAAATGTTGGTCTTACTTAAAAATGCACACATTTAGTTGTTCAGTGTTGAAACATTTTTTTATGGCTCTTACGGAAAAACATTTTAAAATATTTGGCTTCTCGGCTCTTGTCTGTCTATCCGTGTTGGCCCTGCGATGAGGTGGCGACTTGTCCAGGGTGTACGCCGCCTTCCGCCCGATTGTAGCTGAGATAGGCGCCAGCGCCCCCTGCGACCCCGAAAGGGAATAAGCGGTAGAAAATGGATGGATGGATGGGCTCCTCGGCTCTCTCAGCCAAAAAGGTTCCCGACCCCTGCAGTAGGCCATCCATCCATTATCTACCGCTTGTCCCGTTCGGTGTCGCGGGGGCTGGAACTTATCTCAGCTGCATACTAGCTATTATATATATATATGTATATATATATATATGTAGGTGTGTATATATATATATCAATCAATCAATGTTTACTTACATAGCCCTAAATCACTACTGTCTCAAAGGGCTGCACAAACCACAACACAAACCACTACGACATCCTCGGTAGGCCCACATAAGGGCAAGGAAAACTCACACCCAGTGGGACGTCGGTGACAATGATGACTATGAGAACCTTGGAGAGGACGAAAGCAGTGGATGTCGAGCGCGTCTAACATGATACTTTAGTGGACAGAATGGAGCGAATTTTAGCGATATTACGGAGATGAAAGAAGGCCGTTTTAGTAACGCTTTTAATGTGTGACTCAAAGGAGAGAGTTGGGTGGAAGATAATACCCAGATTCTTTACCGAGTCGCCTTGTTTAATTGTTTGGTTGTCAAATGTTAGAGTTGTATTATTAAATAGAGGTCGGTGTCTAGCAGGACCGATAATCAGCATTTCCGTTTTTTTGGCGTTGAGTTGCAAAAAGTTAGCGGACATCCATTGTTTGATTTCATTAAGACACGCCTCCAGCTGACAACAATCCGGCGTGTTGGTCAGCTTTAGGGGCATGTAGAGTTGGGTGTCATCAGCATAACAGTGAAAGCTAACACCGTATTTGCGTATGATGTCACCTAGTGGCAGCATGTAGATGCTGAAGAGTGCAGGGCCAAGGACCGAACCCTGGGGAACTCCACACGTTACCTTAACGTAGTCCGAGGTCACATTGTTATGGGAGACACACTGCATCCTATCAGTGAGATAAGAGTTAAACCAAGACAGGGCTAAGTCTGACATACCAATTCGTGTTTTGATACGCTCTAATAAAATATTATGATCGACGGTCTCGAAAGCAGCGCTAAGATCGAGGAGCAGCAACATAGATGACGCATCAGAATCCATCGTTAGCAATAGATCATTAGTCATTTTTGCGAGGGCTGTCTCAGTCAAGTGATTTGCCCTGAAACCGGATTGAAAGGTTTCACATAGATTGTTAGACGCTAAGTGTTCATTTAGCTGCTCTGCGACAATTTTTTCGAGGATTTTTGAAATAAAGGGAAGGTGAGTTTACCATGAGGTCAGGATCGAAGTTAGGTCTTTTAAGGAGAGGATGAATAACCGCTTTTTTGAATGCTAGGGGAACAGTGCCTGAGGAAAGTGATAAGTTTATAATATTTAGCACTGATGGAACTAATAATACAAAAAGCTCCTTGATAAGTTTCCCAGGAAATACAGTTGTTTGTTTTATTCCATATACACGTTGTAACAATTCCTCTAATGTTATTTCCTCAAAATGAGAGAAACTATTTTGGATATTTGCAGTATTCGCTGTATATACATCCGTATCTGTGTTTATAGAACCCATATATATATATATATATATATATATATATATGTATGTATGTATCTATCCATCCATCCATCCATCCATTTCCTACCGCTTATTCCCTTTTTTGGGTCGCGGGGGGCGCTGGCGCCTATCTCAGCTACAATCGGGCGGAAGGCGGTGGACACCCTGGACAAGTTGCCACCTCATCGCAGGGCCAACACAGATAGACGGACAACATTCACACTCACATTATATATATATATCTAAAATGACAAAATATACAATATTTTCCCCCAAAAAATGTTCAAAGTTGAATATTTAATGTGAAATAATTGGATCCCTAAATAAGTCAATTATTCATAGCAAAATTTATTGAATGTATTATTATTATTATGTTTTTTTTTTAGTTTTTTTTTTTTTTATAGCAAAAACAGGTGTTTTTTAATACCAACAAAATTATTGGGGATCCAAAAGTGCCCCACTTATAAAAGGGTCATGCTTTTTTTAAATTTAAATGTTTTTACATTCAACACTTAAATCTCTATATCAGCTTCAGAAAATATATAGTTTAATTAATTTAGTATTTTTATCATAACAATCAATATTATCATTAGTATTAGTATATACTTAATGTATGCATTTTCTATTTTAGTTGTTGTTTTTATTTAATTTTTGCCCTTAAATCAGTCAATAATAATTCATCGCAACATTGATTTTGGTTCATTATTATTTTTTCAGAAAAAAAAAAAAAAAGGGTGTTATTAGAGTCAACAATGCAACTTTTTCTCTTTGCATTTCACCTATTTGCTCTTTTATTCAACTTGTTAATGTTTTAAAACAAAAGTTTTTGTATTCTTAGAATGATGTGCCACGGGCCGGTAAAATACTAACTGCGGGCATCAAATGCCCCCTCGGGCCACACTTTGGACACCACTGCCTTAAACGAATAATTAATTAGCCGTTTCAGCCTCATTAAACCAGCATTTAAGGTCCCTCGATCCTCGGACTAATTTTTACACGTGTAATTCTCGAATCAGGCTATCGGACGCCAAGCGGAGCCCGGTGGCGGACGAGGACGAGGACGTGGCGTGCGAGCGTCAGAGAATCTACGACGGCGGCAGCAAGTCGGACATCCTACAGATCCGAGACCTGTCCAAGGTGAAAGTCGGACCGCCCGTCCCGCCGTTTCCGACACATCTCATGTGAAAAGTAGTCAGCTGTACTTTTATTGTTTTTTTTTTCTTATCACAGACCTACGTGGGAAGGAAAATGCCGGCTGTGGACCGCATCTGTGTGGGTGTTCCTGCCGGAGAGGTGAGCACACTGGCGGTTTCACTCCTTGGTTTGTTGAAGTACACAATTAGTACTCTGCTTTTTTATGTGCCCGCAGTGTTTTGGGCTTCTGGGAGTCAATGGCGCCGGGAAGACGACAACTTTCAAAATGCTGACTGGTGACACGGACGTCAGCTCCGGGGACGCCACTGTGGTGGATTACAGGTAAACAAAGTACTGCACTTGAGTACTTGTGGTCCTTTCTGAATGACGCCATAGAATAAATAGAAAGTATTTTATTGATCCTTGGGGGAAATTCAGCACCACAATTGGCTCACAATAAACACTTAGGTATTTTTTTTACATGTGAATAACATAAATACAGTCTATTATACAGCATTATTCACATGTGAATAACATAAATGCAGTCTATTATACAGCATTATTCACATGTGAATAATATAAATACAGTCTATTATACAGCATTATTCACATGTGAATAACATAAATGCAGTCTATTATACAGCATTATTCACATGTGAATAATATACATACAGTCTATTATACAGCATTATTCACATGTGAATAATATTAATACAGTCTATTATACAGAATTATTCACATGTGAATAATATACATACAGTCTATTATACAGCATTATTCACATGTGAATAACAAATGCAGTCTATTATACAGCATTATTAACATGTGAATAATATAAATACAGTCTATTATACAGCATTATTCACATGTGAATAACATAAATGCAGTCTATTATACAGCATTATTTACATGTGAATAACATAAATACAGTCTATTATACAGCATTATTCACATGTGAATAATATTAATACAGTCTATTATACAGAATTATTCACATGTGAATAATATTAATACAGTCTATTATACGGTATTATTCACATGTGAATAATATAAATACAGTCTATTATACCGAATTATTCACATGTGAATAATGTACATACAGTCTATTATACAGCATTATTCTCATGTGCATAACATAAATACAGTCTATTATACAGCATTATTCACATGTGAATAACTTAAATGCAGTCTATTATACAGCATTATTCACATGTAAAAAGCATAAATATAGTCTATGATGCAGCATTATTCACATGTAAATAATATAAATATAGTCTATTATACTACAATATTCACATGTGAATAGTATAAATACAGTCTATTATACAGCATTATTCACATGTGAATAATATAAATACAGTCTATTATACAGCGTTGTTCACACGTGAATAACATAAATAGAGGCTATTATACAGCATTATTCACGTGTGAATAATATAAATACAGTCTATTATACAGCATTATTCACATGTGAATAATATAAATACAGTCTATTATACAGCATTATTCACATGTGAATAATATAAATACAGTCCATTATACAGCATTATTCACATGTGAATAACATAAATACAGTCTATTATACAGCGTTGTTCACACGTGAATAACATAAATAGAGGCTATTATACAGCATTTTTCACATGCGCATAATATAAATACAGTCTATTATACAGCATTATTCACATGTGAATAATATAAATACAGTCTATTATACAGCATTATTCACATGTGAATAATATAAACACAGTCCATTATACAGCATTATTCACATGTGAATAACATAAATACAGTCTATTATACAGCATTATTCAAATGTGAATAACATAAATACAGTCTATTATACAGCATTATTCACATGTTAATAATATTAATAGTCTATTATACGGTATTATTCACATGTGAATAATATAAATAGTCTATTATACAGAATTATTCACATGTGAATAACATAAATACAGTCTATTATACAGCATTATTCACATGTGAATAACCTAAATACAGTCTATTATACAGCATTATTCACATGTGAATAACCTAAATACAGTCAATTACACAGCATTATAAAAGCACAACGGGCCCCATGTGGCCCCCGGGGCCTTAATTTGCCCAGGTCTGGGTCACACTATTCAGCATATTTTTCTTATTTTTTTTACAGCATCCTGACTGAGATTCTGGACGTGCACCAGAACATGGGCTACTGCCCGCAGTTTGACGCCATTGACGAGCTCCTGACAGGCAGGGAGCACCTTTACCTGTACGCCCGTCTCAGGGGGGTACCCGAGGCCGAGATCCCCAGGGTGAGTAGGACTTTTTTTTTTTCTTCTTCTTTTACATTAAAGCCTTTAAAAATCTTGTCATACAACTCAACTTTCGGACTTTTTAACCATTTCATAGTCCATAAATATTATATAAACCTACAGGTGTGGACTAGTGGTTAGAGTGTCCGCCCTGAGATTGGTAGGTTGTGAGTTCAAACCCGGGCCGAGTCATACCAAAGAGTGGGAAGTCCAAGAGGGGCTAAGCTGGCTCGGAGGTCCGTAAGCAGGCAGGTAGTCAGGGGGGCTATAGCGAGGCGTCGAAGGTCCGTGTCTAGGCGGGAGGTCGAGATCCACATGGGCAGCCAAGGAAGCAGAGGGAATACGGGAAGACGAGACACTCTGCTCGACACGCGGGAACGAAGGGGTTTCTGCAAGGAACGACAAGGGGGACTCGAGACCAATCAACTCGACGGGGGAGAAACACAGAGAGAGAGAAGGCATAGACCTTCGTTAGTCGGCTTACTGTATGGTAACAGATGATTACGTTCTGGCCCAGGATAGCATGTTGAGCAGGCTTATGAAGGCAGGCCCTTTGATCAGCAACAGGTGCGCTGATTGCCGGTGATTAACTGCAGCCGCTTCCTGACATGCACTCGGGCCGTGACAGGAATATATAAGTCATGCATTATTCAGGATCAGGATGGATTCAGGATGCTTTATTATTGTCCATTCTTAAACCTGTACAAGACATATAAGAACTGAAATTACATTTTCGGCACAGTCCCACTAAGAGATGTGTGTTTGCAAAAGTGGGCGTCGAACTTCCAGGCCTTTGAGAAGGTGGCTTTGCAGTCCAAAAAAGGTGCAGGTCCTGTTCTTGTCTCCCCTGCAGAGAGACAAGAACAGGACCGCCAACGGATCAGCCACTTAGGGCGCTCCTTATAAAAGGTGGGAAAAAGGTGATATTGGTAAAAGGGGGCATAGTAATAAATATCAGTCAAAGGCTGGGGGTCCAGACTGAGTCCAAGGGAAAAAAACTAATTTGCCATAGTACACATAAACAAGTTACATATAATCACAACAACTCGCAACAGAGGGGGCTGGGAGTTGGGGCCCTGGAGGCCGGCCTCTGTCCATCACCCCGAAAGGGAATCAAGCGGTAGTGAATGCATTGGGTGGGGGTGGGGTTTGTGTTTGTGTATATGCCCATTGTTTTTGGGTGTAGTGGAGTTGTGTCCATAGGCCCGGGGCCGTTCTGCATGCAATGCAAGCAAAATTCGACTTCCAGTTGTCGTTAACTTTAAATTAACTTTGGAGTTCTCTGGTCAAGACAAACTCTTTCTGTGGATTACAATGAATCAAAGAAACAGAACACCTTAATGTTGCTTCCCATCCTACACCATGGAGTTTTACAAGCCTTCTGCTTGGTAGGATTAAAGACCATTTTTTTCTGCTCCCCGGGAACTCATTGAGGTTTTGTTACAACTTACCGTATTTCCTTGAATTTCCGCCGGGGATGTAATTAATTTAAAACCTCCTCTCACTCCGGCGTTTACCAAAGGCATGCGGTAAATTTAGGCGTGCGCTTATAAATTTGAGTGTGATGTAAGGATACCATCATGAAAAGCACATTTAATAAAAAAAACAAAACGTTATTATGGTCTTACCTTTACTTATAAATGAAGTCCATGCGCAACTCCTTCTGATCAAAAGCATCGATAACTTGTTTATAGAAGTCTTCCTTATCTTTCTTCGGTTTTAAAAGTCTCTCTGTCTCCATGGAGAGCTTCCTTTATTACCTCTTGCTTCGATTGAAAGTCCAGTTTAGAAAACTGTTTTATTTTTAGATATGTAATCCTCCATGTTAAAAGTGCAAGCGAGAGGAAAAAATAAACGATTGCTGCTTGTTGTCACTTCTGCAGCCGAGTAGTCGCAAGAAGGATCACTAGCGCCCTCTACCACAAAGAAGCGGGAGTCATTTGATGACTCATATTTGACACACACAGCTATGGTATATTAATAAAACATAGCTGCTTACTGTTACTTTTTAGCATAATCAATAGCTTGGACCTTAAATCCTATTGAATAGCTCTTAATCTTCTTCCCTTTATGCGATTTCAAATTATTGAAATCAGCCTCCTCCATTCTGAAAATGATGACAGGTGAAGTGTCACTCGTGACGTGACGAGTTTGACCCGGTGGAAATTCTAGGCAAATGCTAATTATTTTGCGAAACGAGTTTGACCCGGCGGAAATTCTAGACATGCGCTAATAAAAATAATATTTTGCGGAACGAGTTTGACCCGGCGTTAATCATGAGCTGGCGGTAATGCTAATCAATCAATCAATGTTTATTTATATAGCCCTCAATCACAAATGTCTCAAAGGACTGCACAAACCATTACGACTACGACATCCTCGGAAGAACCCACAAAAGGGCAAGGAAAACTCACACCCAGTGGGCAGGGAGAATTTACATCCAGTGGGACGCCAGTGACAATGCTGACTATGAGAAACCTTGGAGAGGACCTCAGATGTGGGCAATCCCCCCCCCTCTAGGGGACCGAAAGCAATGGATGTCGAGCGGGTCTAACATGATACTGTGAAAGTTCAATCCATAGTGGCTCCAACACAGCCGCGAGAGTTCAGCTCAAAGCGGATCCAAGACAGCAGCGAGAGTCCCATCCACAGGAAACCACCTCAAGCGGAGGCGGATCAGCAGCGTAGAGATGTCCCCGACCGATATACAGGCGAGCGGTCCATCCTGGGTCTCGACTCTGGACAGCCAGTACTTCATCCATGGTCATCGGACCGGACCCCCTCCACAAGGGAGGGGGGGACATAGGAGAAAAAAGAAAAGAAGCGGCAGATCAACTGGTCTAAAAAGGAGGTCTATTTAAAGGCTAGAGTATACAAATGAGTTTTAAATGCTTCTACTGAGGTAGCATCTCGAACTGTTACCGGGAGGGCATTCCAGAGTACTGGAGCCCGAACGGAAAACGCTCTATAGCCCGCAGACTTTTTTTGGGGCTTTAGGAATCACTAATAAGCCGGAGTATTTTGAACGCAGATTTCTTGCCGGGACATATGGTACAATACAATCAGCAAGATAGGATGGAGCTAGACCGTGTAGTATTTTATACGTAAGTAGTAAAACCTTAAAGTCACATCTTAAGTGCACAGGAAGCCAGTGTGATCAAACTTTCTTGTTCTTGTCAAAAGTCTAGCAGGTGCATACTATATACCCGGCGGCAATTCAAGGAAATACGGTAGATACACTTATTCTGACAATTAGGGGCGGAATAGCTCGGTTGGTAGAGTGGCCGTGCCAGCAACTTGAGGGTTGCAGGTTCGATTCCCGCTTGTGTCATCCTAGTTACTGTCGTTGTGTCCTTGGGCAAGACACTTTACCCACCTGCTCCCAGTGCCACCCACACTGGTTTAAATGTAACTTAGATATTGGGTTTCACTATGTAAAGCGCTTTGAGTCACTTGAGAAAAGTGCTATATAAATATAATTCACTTCATTAGTGTCACTAAACATCCTCCCACTGCAGGTGGCGGAGTGGGGCATCCAGAAACTGGGTCTTTCCGAGTACGCCGGACGCTGCGCCGGCACCTACAGCGGCGGCAACAAGCGCAAACTGTCCACCGCCATCGCCATGATCGGATGTCCCGCTTTGGTTCTGCTGGTAAACGCTTTAATTGTGTGCTTAGATTTTGGACTCCTGACTCACGTGTGTTCAGGACGAGCCCACCACGGGCATGGACCCACACTCCCGGCGCTTCCTGTGGAACGCCATCCTGAGCGTCATACGAGACGGCCGGGCCGTGGTGTTGACGTCACACAGGTAAGCCGGTTTGCAGTATAACAAAACAAGAAGACGACGAGATAACGTCAATGTGGTTCCTCTTGACCGTCAGCATGGAGGAGTGCGAGGCTCTCTGCACAAGACTCGCCATTATGGTCAACGGAACCTTCAAGTGTCTGGGAACCATCCAGCACCTAAAATACAAGTAAGGCCCTTGATGAAAACGACAGTACTCTGTCACAAACAGCATGACTAGATGTCCTTGTCTCACCGGCGCAGGTTTGGCGACGGCTACGTGGTGACCATGAAGGTCGGAGCGGCCAAAGCCGGCATGTCCCCCGAGCTGGAGCCCGTGGAAGAGTTCATGGAGAGCAGTTTCCCGGGCTGCGTGCAGCGGGAGAAGCACTACAACACGCTGCAGTACGAGATCGCGTCCTCCTCGCTGGCCAGGATCTTCCAGCAGGTTGTGTCCAACAAGGACGGACTGGGCATCGAGGACTACTCCGTCTCTCAGACCACACTGGACCAGGTAGGACATATCCGTCCATCTGTCTAATACTGGTTTTACCATCTGTCTGTCTATTAGAGATGCGCGGTTTGCGGTATCATCTGCGGATAAACCGCGGGTCGGGCGGGTGACATGACGAAAAAATAGATTTTAAATAGATTCAGTCAGGTGGCGGTTGGACCATTCGGAAATATTTGATACACATAGTTCAGGGATCGGCAACCTTTACCACTTAAAGAGTAATTTTGACCTGTGTCACAAAGTGAAGAAGTCTCGCGAATATCTGCTGGCGGTCACCCAGTTAACAAGAATTAGGGCGTGCGATGAAGCCAGTTGCCTTTGATGCCTTCTTCAACTTGTACAAACTGCTTGCAAGTCCAGCAACATGTTGTGTGTGACTTCCGCAAACACACGCACACAACTGCAAGGCACACTGGGTGATACTTAGTACACTGATGGTTGTGATATAAGCAATTTTAACACTCTTACTAATATGCACCACACTGTGAAGCCACACCAAACAAGTGGGGGGTTGCCCACTTCTGAGGTCCTCTCCAAGGTTTCTCATAGTCAGCATTGTCACTGGCGTCCCACTGGATTGTGAATTCTCCCTGCCCACTGGGTGTGAGTTGTCCTTGCCCTTTTGTGGGTTCGTCCGAGGATGTCGTAGTCGTAATGGTTTGTGCAGTCCTTTGAGATATTTGTGATTTAGGGCTATATAAATAAACATTGATTGATTGATTGATTGACAAACACATTTCGGGAGAACATCCTCGCAGTAACACAACATAAATGCAACACAACAAGTACCCAGAGTCCTTTGCATCCATGACTGTTCCTGAATATATTTTACACCCCGCTAGCACCCCCGTGCGTCGGTAAGGTGGGCGGGGTTGGGGGCACAGGGTTTGGTGCTAACAAGGTCAAATATATCGAGGAATCTTCCTGAATATATTTTACACCCCGCTAGCACCAAACCCCGACCCCCTCACCCCCCCACCCACCCCGTGCGTCAGTAAGGTGGGCGGGGTTGGGGCGCAGGGTTTGGTGCTAACGGGGTGTAAAATATATTCAGGGTGAGTCATGGATGCAAAGGATTCTGGGTATTTGGTATAGGTCGTTCTGCAATGTTACCTATTATTATATGTTATTTGGATTTTTAAATTGCCATTTCTTATTTATTTTGTTTTTAAAACAGTACTTTATAATGTACTGTTTTAAAAACAGTACATTATAAAAACTGTTTGGAATGGTTAAATTTAAGTTATAGTGTATTTTTTAATTATTTATTTGTCATAGAATTTAAGTAAAATACATTTTGATTATATTTTGAGGTATGTTAAAATATTTATATGTTGATGTATGATTTTTATGAATTTTTGTTTGTTTGTTTTACCTTGATGTCCATAAATGTTTGGTTGGTCTTAGAAGGCGATTTGCCGCTCATCTAAGTAGGCTTCCTCAGTTCATGCTCATAGACTTTGTTGGTCAGATCTTAGATGAGCGGCGAAAAGTCTTCTAAGACAAACAAACAGTTAATTTTTTTGTTATTAACTTAAATTGTTGTGCATTATTTTTATTATTATATGTAATTATATTTGTTTTTATTTTTGGTCTTTTAAAAAAATAATACAAACAATACATTAGATTTTTTATACATACAATATACATGAAATTATTCTTTAAAACTGTATTTTAAAACTATAAATATTTCATAATAGTTGTAGTAATACATAGTTGTTTTTTGTTTGATATTTTTGAGCTAAATAGTTTTACATTTTGAATTTTATTTATTATTATTTTTTAAATCTTATTGTAAGGGCACAAAAGTCGAAATATCAAATGCAAAATTCAGCTTTTCGTTGAAAATATATTTTTTTTACATTTATTGTATCGTCCGCATTAATGGAAAAGCAGCAAACTTGATCATGTCCACGATCACATGCATCGTTTATTCTGCAGGTGTTTGTCAACTTCGCCAAGCAGCAGACGGCGGAGGACGAGTGCGTCACGTTGCAGAGACGCGGCGCGGGAGGACGCAAGGACGTCAAAAAAATCTCACCTGTGAAGAGGAAAACTTAAAGTAGGACTGCAAGCTAAAAAAAAAAAATAATAATAATTTCAGGCCAGCTATTTCTATACACACACTGTATGAATATGTACATACAAGCATCACGGAAACTGGACTTCTTTTTCTAAATAATGCACGCAACATTTATATTTCTACCACATGTTCAAATGCAAAACACAGACTTTTTATTTAACGCTCTTTTTCTTGTGAGTAAACAGTGTAGATGGGATGCAATTTTCTACCTGAATAAATACACTTAGAAGATGCTTTGTAACAACAACATTGTTCGGAGTGATCATCCCACCTCCTCAGTATCATTGAAGGTATCATCCCACCTCCTCAGTATCAGTGAAGTGATCATTTTACCTCCTCAGTATCACTGAAGTGATCATTTTACCTCAGTATCACTGAAGTGATCATTATACCTCCTCAGTATCGTTGAAGTGATCATTTTACCTCTGTATCATTGTAGTGATCCTTTTACCTCCTCAGTATCATTGAAGT